>NW_003546330.1:220972-250045 GCF_000090795.2 Amphimedon queenslandica | reverse complement strand
GCTGGTATTAGTGGTAGTTCATGATTTTCACTATTGACAGGTGGTGGTGGTAGCTCATCTACTCTGAGTGTAGTGAAAGAAGAATATTCATCATCTGATAAGACACTAACACCAACTGATGGTAGACCTGATAATGATGATACAATCAAATCAAGACGTGATTTAAAATCAAGAGATAATTTAATCAAATCAAGATGTGATTCAAGACATGATACAATGATTCCATCATATTATGATGAGCTAGCTACTGCAAGCAATAATGGTAATAACTATTGATAACTATTACTAACTATTACTAACTATTACTAACTGTTACTAACTATTACTAACTATTACTAACTATTACTAACTGTTACTAACTATTACTAACTATTACTAACTATTACTAACTATAGATGAATACATTACTTCTAACATTGGTTCAAGGACTCCATTTCCTTATCATCTACTAGCTGACACCTCAGGATCAGGTCCTCGTAAAACATCAGGTAACATACAACAATACATGCATACAATACACATACATACATTGATAATACACACACATATAATCAATTCAATAGATTGATTGATTGCAAATGATGTTTAGGTATTGACAGTGGACATGAAGGAGAGAGTGAGGAGAGTGAGAGCAGCAGTGAGGAGGAGGAGGAGAGAGAAGAACAAGAGGAGACAGAAGAACTAAGATGGAAGAAAGGGAAACTACTAGGAAGAGGAGCTTATGGAAAAGTATATACAATATTGTTGTTATTATTGTTTAATGTCATTATTGTTTGTTGTTATTGTTTGTTATTATTGTTTCATTAGGTTTATGAAGGATTGTTGGATACTGCCAGGTTAATAGCAGTGAAAGAAGTTGAACTGGAAGTTGAAGACAATGAGAAAGCACTTGTTGTAAGAAATGATATACGTATTAGTTAAAGCACTGTTGAGAGTAGGTTACAGAAATTATTGCATGAGGGGCAGTCGAGAGGAAAATGGAGCATGAGGCAAAGCCAAGTGCTACATTTTTGTCAAGACCATCCCGAGTGCAATAATTTCCTGTAATCTATGAATCAACAGTGCTTTGATTGGTTTGTGGTGGTGCGTGGGCGGATCAAATTTCATTTCAAAAGTCAGGCAGGTGGCCATCGCAAGGCAATCAACTGGCGGTGCCTTTGACCCGCCCACACATCATATGATAACACTGTCACATAGCCTGTATCTGATACTGCATGATACACCATTAACACATAGCCTGTATCTGATACTGCATGATATACCATTAACACATGCACTCTATTGTATGACCTGCAGCAATTCAAAAAGATACAGTTAGAAGTTGACATATTGAGAAGTCTCTCACATAAGAACATTGTACAGTATCTTGGGACATCAATTAATGAAACTATAGTCTATATATTCATGGAATATATCACAGGAGGATCACTCCAGAGTATACTGAAAAGGTATCAGTATATTATTGGTATATTGTTGGTATATTATTGGTATATTGATGTATGTTATTGGTATATTGTTGCTAGGTTTGGATCCCTTAATGAAAAGACTATAGTTCGCTATGTTAGACAAATGGGGCGTGGCTTAAACTATTTACATAATAATGGAGTCATACACAGAGACATCAAAGGAGCCAATGTGATGGTATCAGCTCACGGGACAGTCAAACTCATTGACTTTGGGTGTGCCAAGAGACACTGTCTGGTATGATAATTAATATTTATTATTATCAATTAATTAATTAATTAGGATCAAAGTTTGGGGTTTCATTCAGTGAGAGGTACTCCGTACTGGATGGCACCTGAAGTTATTTGTGGGCGTGGCTACGGCAGAAAATCAGACATTTGGTGAGTAAAATATTAATTAACCACTCATCAATAACCAGTTTATATTAATTAATTGTACAGGAGTTTAGGATGTACTATGTATGAAATGATATTCACCAGACCCCCCTGGGGAGACTTACCCCCTGAGGCAGCAATGTTTAAAATAGGACTGGGTCAATCACTACCTCCACTGCCTAAGAACAGCTCAATGGAACTGATATCACTCTACACTGCCTGTCTGAAAAGGTATTACCTATCATTATCATTAGTAATAATATTGTTATTATAATAATGCAGTGACCCAGGTCAAAGGCCAACAGCTCAAGAAGTGCTTGATCATGCTTTTTTACAAAAAAAATAATTAATAATTATAATACATTAATATAACAATAATAGCACTATCACTTAACTGATAATTATTAAAGTTTATTAATTAACCAGTCATAATCTTTGTATTCAATATTTATATTACTGACGTCATTCAATAAATAATTAATATCTTTATTATCGTCCAAATAATTACTGACCCAAGCCAACAGTTCCTCTACTGTTGATCCAAAATCTTTGAAATACCACAAGAACAATTTTGATAGAGTAACCTGCAATGTTAATTAATCAACTAATAAATAACATTATTAATTAATCACTTTTCTATTTGCTACATCTATTACAACTTCTTGCGAACAGAAATTTCTTGTCGCTCCATTTAATGCCCGCTCCAATTTATTAGCAGAATATACTTGTATAGCTGGACACGACTACAACAAACAATAAACAAACAATAAACAAACAATAAACAACAATAAACAAACAATAAACAAACAATAAACAACAATAAACAAACAATAATTAACTAACTTTAGCTCCACAAACAAGAGCAAAGTGGAGTCTCGGGTCAAAGGAGCTTAAAGATAATTTCAAACGCTCATCAGTTGATGAAAAAAGGGGTGTGGTTTCATCAGAGGGGTGTGGCCTGTTGCACCTTAATATGCCGTGTTCAATATCATCAAGTGATAATATATAGCCACCTATAAACATTAATAATTAATTATTAGTGAATTGGTAAGTACCAATGTTGTAGCAGGTATTCCTCCAGAATCCTTTCATTTCCAGTACAGAGGATGGTAACACATCAGCATCAACCAATCCATGAATAGTCAATGAATTATACACATCTAATGACAATAGTTAATGATACACACATGATGTAACTATCAGAAAATGTAATAAAAATGAGGAATTCTTTTCCTTTCAATTTTGGTCAAAGTCCCTGTACTATAGTACAGGGACTTTTTTGTCCAAGTTTGGAGAAACTTATAAAAATTTGTAAAAAAATCCAAACTTGATCGGAATCAACTCAAGCTTGCTACACAAGACAAGTACATGTACATGCAGCACCTATTGGGTAGTTCTTACTTATAAAGAATGCTTTTCTTTGCTCTTCATTGCTCTCCTTCATCACGTCAACGGTAGTTAGTGTCTTTGCTATTTCTCTGTATCTGTTGAATTCTTCACTCTCTTTTATTCTCCCATAGTCTACTCCTCTGCCATCAGGTGAAAGGTACAATCCTTTTAACTGAAGCATGCTGCTTTGTAACTGGATACCAATACTCTCTAATGAAGCTCCACCCACTGACACACCCACTCCCATACTCTCGTTAAGGATTTTTCTCTCCGACATTACCTGTAACATTACATGTACAGTAATCGTGCATATTCATGTACGTCCGTATGGTACAAAACCACGCCCAACTCTCACTTTATATTCCTTGCTGCTTCCTTGAGCCTCTGAGACTCCTCCCAGTTCCTTTGTCTTCTTTCCAAGTATTCCTCCTGGAGGCACTTGTTCAAGTCTCTCTTGAGCTGGTTACAGACCCCCAGGTACTTCCTCAACGGATTCTCCTTGTGACACTTGAGCAGTTCCTCAATGACAGCACGACAGTCCAGGGAGTGCAAGTGACCGTCCAATGGAGGATGCATTAGACCGTATTAGATTTTAAAATAGTAATCTACTCTATTTAAAAGGATGGGAAATGTTTTTACAGTATGTACTCTAATTGTAAGAAAAATTGTGGGAAATATTTTCCATCCAAAGAAGAGATCAAGAGAAGACTGCACCAGGTGTGATCTCCCCCCCCTCTCTCTTTCTCTCTCTCTCTCTCCTTCCTTCCTTCATTCATTCATTCATTATCATTGTTCCTTGTAGTGTGTGATGGATAAGATAAAGCAGAAGCTGAAGGGAGCGTTCAAAGGAGAGGAGGAGGAGGATCAATCATTTGACAGGGAACTGGAAGAAGAGCCAGTACGAATAGGAGGGGGCGGGACAGGGGGAGGAGTCTCATTCTCAGAGGAATCTGGAGAGGAGCCTCGTAGGAAGCCGAGGTTTGCCGATGAACCAAGCGACCAACCAGTACCAGAGAGGAAGGAGAGGAAACCAAGGTTTGCCGATGAAGATGATGGAGGAGGAGGAGGAGGTAAGACAAGGGAATATGTGGTGATGATGGTTAATTAATAATAATGTGTTTGATTATTATTATTGGCAACAACAACTTGTTAGTTTACTAGAGATTACTATATTAGCAAAGATTACTAACAGTATACTGATTACTGTTGTAGGTGTTCGGTTTGACACATCATCTCCAAGTATTGAAAAAAAGAAAAGCAAAGCAAAGAAAGGAGTGAGTCCACTGTTGCTCTTGTTGTTGTTTACTTCTTGTTGTTGTTGTTTACAGAAAGGTGTTACTTTGATGGTTCCGGAAGGAGAAGGTGAGAAACCTAAACCGGGTGGAGTCAAGGGAAAGGACAAGAAATCAGTTCAAGCACCAACTGCAGTAAACCACACCCACTGAGCCACACCTACCTATTGCTACTCTAGGACATTAAGAAGAAGATCAGCAAATGCAAAGAAGAAAAGTCCATCATCTTAGATCTCTCAAAATCTGATGTGAGCTAATTATTATCAATAATAATTAATTAATTATATTAATTAATTATAGATAGCTGTTCTTCCTGGTAATATAAAAGAGGTGGGTATATTAATTAATTAATTAATTAATTAATTGATTGATTGATTGCTTCCCCTCAGGTCTCGTTCATAGAGGAACTGTATCTCTATGGCAACCGTGTATCAACCCTCCCGCCTGAGGTTGGGAATTTAAAGAAGTTAAGGAAACTGGCATTGAATGAGAACATGTTGACTGATCTACCTAGTGAGCTATTGGTGGGTGTGGTCAGTTAATTAATGTGTTCATTAGATGAGCTAAAGCAGTGTGTTAGTCTATCAGTTCTTGATTTACGTCACAATAAGCTGAGAGAAGTCCCTCCTGTGGTCTGTGAGCTGGCATCGTTACAGACCCTCTACTTGAGGTTTAATAAAATAGTTTCTGTTAATCCTGCAATTGGGAATTTAAGGGTAAGTGTTTTTTATTTTACTTTATTTATTTATTTATTTTATAGAATTTGACTTCTTTGATTTTACGTGAAAACAAGATTCGTGATTTGCCCTCAACTATTGGCTCCTTAACCAGGCTCACTGCTCTTGATGTCTCTCACAATCATTTGGAGAGTCTACCTGACGGTAATTAACTAGTGGGTGGGGCCTTATATTATTATTATTATTATTGATAGAGATTGCTAACTGCAGTCAGCTCTCATTCCTTCAACTGCAACACAATGACCTAACAGAGTTACCTGTTGCTATTGGCAACTTGAAGTCCCTCAAGAGGCTAGGGCTCCAGTATAACCAGCTCTCTGAACTCCCTCCATCTTTATGTAGCTGCACTGAACTCAATGAGATAGGGCTAGAGTCCAACACACTGACATCACTTCCTGTTTGTGTTTATCTCTTTGTTTATTTATTTGTTTGTTTGTTTGTAGGATCAGTTGTTTGGATCTGTCACCAAGATGTCCAATATCCAGTTAAGCAGGAACAGTTTCACCAGTTTCCCTATATCAGATCCCTCCCATCTTGTCAGTGTTAATGTGAGTCTATCCACCCACACACTAACCTCTCAGGAGGTCTAAAAGATGATGATGCTATACAGTATCAACTTGTTACATTCTACATAATTAACACCTCTCTCTCTCTCTCTCTCTCTCTCTCTCTCTCTCAGTCACTAATGATTGAACATAATCATATCACTAAAGTTCCTCTTGGAATATTCTCTCAAGCAACTGAACTGGTTAGTTATTAATGCTCCATTCCTCTTGACCACACCCTCTCCTCTTTAGACTCAGCTTAGTCTGAGAGACAATCAAATAACTACACTGCCACTAGGTAACAACTGTTACTAATAATAGAACAATGTTACTAATAATAGAAGCAGGTGTATCAGTATATTTATATTTATAGATTTTGGTACTTGGGTGACATTGACTGAGCTTAATCTTGGGACCAATCAGTTGTCTTCAATACCTGAGGAGATTCAGGAACTGACAAGATTAGAAATACTAGTACTGGCCAATAACACCATTAGGGTGAGTCTATTCATGTATTATTATTATTATTATTATTATTATTATTATTATTATTATTATTATTGTGGCTCCTCCCACTACAGACGCTGCCTAAAGGAATATCAGCTTTGCGTAACTTGAAGGAACTTGATCTTGAAGGGAATAAACTGGAATATCTGGCAACAGAAATAAGTACATCATCATTAATTTATTATTATTATTATTGTTAACGATTCTTTCATTAGGTTACCTGAGGGAACTGACTAAGTTAAATGTTCAGTCGAACAGGATTACTAATCTGCCACGAGGCCTGGGGTAAGTGATGTACCTTAGCACCTTCTCCTTTTCCTCTAGCACCTGTTCAATACGTTATGTTATGTGTACACCTTCTTTTATTATAGTCTATTGGTTAATCTGAAGCACCTCAGTGCCGGAGAGAACAACCTCCTTGAGATACCGGCAGAGATAGGGACCTTAGAGAACCTTGAGGAACTCTATCTCAACGATAACCCCAACCTTCAGTTCCTCCCTTACGAGCTAGCCCTTTGCAAGAGACTAGCCCTCATGTCCGTTGAAGGTTGTCCCCTAAGCAGACTCCCTCCTCATGTTGTGGACGGAGGCCCTTCTGCTATTATACAGGTACGTTCAATCGACCAATCAGATTACAATATTCTTTTATGTAGCATCTCAAGTTTCAAGGTCCTTATCGCGGGCTGAGGTGATTGACCACACCCACTTGATATAATTAATTGAGTGTTATTAATAGTTAATTAATCATTGATATCTTATGATCAACTTTTCTATCATTTTGTTTAATTAATTATTTCATTTTATTAATTAACTTACAGTCATTGTGTTATCATTACATTTGAGTGTTTACATTTAATTATTAATCTAATTATTATTGACTATTAATTAACTCTTTTTTGATTTTTAATTTCAATAACACAATTAATTGAATTAACAGTAGTTCTGATGCTGAGTTTACCAGATTATGATTAGTAACTAATACCCAAATTAATAGGAAATAAAAGCAAACCAAAATTATTATTATTTGACTTATTTTTGTGATTATGGTTACTTTTTATTATCATTACTGTAGTAGATTAGTAGGATACTCTTTATCAATTATGTACTAAAATTGGATATTATTATTATTATTATTAATATTATTATTATTGTGAAGAACACATTGTTTTTTTAACTTCCTTCACAACTAATTCTTCATATTTCTTCATCACATCACTGAAATGAGCATTCTCCCATACATGGTCTTTCCCTTCCTTCTCTCCCCTATAATGGTGACAGGCTACACTCTCAGATGGTAGTTTGATGCCCCTGGCTCCTCTCACAGTGTTTGCACCATGAACCTGGACTAGTCTCGTCAGGACTGGCTTTATTATGACCTTTGGATGATCCCAAGCTTTATTTTCTCTCAAGGTTTTCTTAAAATAAAAAGGAATTTTTACTTTAGGACAGAGTTTCTCGTGTCCAGAGAAATGTTGAGATTCGTTGAAGTTAGTATGCCACCTGAGGCCGTATAAAAGAAAGGTACCTATCTTGTTAAAATCAGAGTGTTTCTTGGATAATTCATTAAACATGTCATCCCATGTCTTGTGTTCAGAAGATATTACTATTTCATCCAAATCATAAGTAGCTACATATTCAGCATTGTATAGGAAGTGGTAGTGACACTCTGTCATCACTCCGGATTGTCCAAAGTCCCTCGTTCTCTTGTTTAGGTGCCAGTCAAACAGATCCAATGTCCCATCTCTCACATAGCGACCCACGGCCTCTGGAATTGACTCTGATACATTTTCCAAATACACTAACATCTTCTGAATGCCTAGTGCCTTGTGTATTTCAACCCAATCAACTAACATCTGAGGATCACTGATACCAAACAATGCTTTATGAATGCACACTCCATATTTCACCCTTTGCACACTTTTGGACGATACCTCTCTACTATTCCATCGTACGGGTATACTGACCGATAGACCAGAGTTGCACTTATGGTCACTGGTAACCTGTACACTGGAGGGGGCCTCGTCTCGTAGCTGTCCTTTGGTACGGAGGACACGATTCACGTATACCTCAGGTAGGTTGTGGTTTAGATCAAGATGGCCACTTTGGAGCCAGTACTCAAGAGGGAGACATATTGAGGGAATGTCTTTGTAGTTTATCTTAGCAAATAAAGATGGTTTCTTCTTTTTTTCATTGTGCATTAATATAAGAACTAGGAATGGGCCATCACTGGGAAACCTGTCATCAATGTAAGCCATTCTTCTTATCTGTAGTGGAGGGAAAGATTTGAGATTATTATTATCAGTTGTCTTTGCTTACAAGAGTGTCTTCATTTTGAGATACGTCCACCCACAAGTCTTTTCTGTTGGCTGGATGAGTGAAAGGGTGAGGAACGGACTGAGGAGGTTCATTGCCAAGAGTAGCAGCTGAGGTTGATCCGCTGGGGGCCTCAGTCTGCCCGCTAGGAGTGAAGGTAGATGGTAGACTAAAAGTATTTTCTTTATTTCTTCCTACAGGATCACCAGTGAAAAGGAACCAATACCCGCCAATGAGAAACAAGAAAGACACAGCAACAACTACCAGTACCCGAGTGGTTCTTTGCATGTTGAAGGGAGTGGTTAGTTATTAATAGTTAATAAAATAATAGTTATACTAGTTAAAATTATTAAAATTAATAAAACTGTGTTTAATTAAAACAGTTAATTAAAAGTCCTCCCACGCAAAGAGAGAGCCAATGAAGAGAATGAAACAGACAATGAAGTCAACAAAATGAGAGGAGAAGGTACTAGCACGGCTAGAGAGAGAGGGAGAGGAGAGGGTAATACTGACTAGACCAAGTCTTACTTTAGTTGAATTGAGTGAGTATTCTCTCCACGTCTCTGTGATTATTGTCTTTTGCTAGATCTAGTGCTGTTTTATTGTCAGAAGTAAGAGCTTTCACATCAGCTCCGTACTGACAGAGCAGTTCAGCTACTTTCTCTCGTCCATTTGAACTGGCATGATGCAATGGAGTCCAGTTAGACTAAAGAACACATTTATTACTTGTTGATCCTCTCCCTCTCCCTCTTACTGTTGTCAGTGCATCAATATTTGCTCCCGAGAGTAAAAGAGTTTGAACAATGTCTAAATGTCCTTCTCTTGATGAATTGTGTAGTGGAGTTTGTTTATTCTACAATTAAAATACAAATAATGATGAAAAGAAACATGTTTATAAATTGAGAAAGAAAGAGAGAGAGAGGTTTGGTTGAATACGTACTTCATCTGTTAGCTCCACATCAGCACCCGACATTAATAAAGTTTGAAGAGCTTCAGTGTGGCCAATCCTAGCAGCAATGTGGAGAGGAGTTTCTTGTTTCTAACAGGAGGAGGAGGAGGAGGAGGAGGAGGAGGAGGAGAGAGGGAGGGATAAGGTGTGGCTGGAATGTGTTCTTAAAGAGTAAACTAACAGTATGTGCCACAGAGTAAACAATACCAACGTATACATTGAAGACAAACATAAAAAACTCTTTAGTATTGGAATCAAATACAGGCTCTTTAGTATTTGAATCAGATCAGTGAAGAGGTAGAAACAATAATGAAAACATGCTGTCTGAGATATCTTTGTAATGTCATATACATGTTCATGGATGTGACATAATGTCATTAATCTCACATGTGTCTCTACGTATATGTACATGTACTTTAAAGGTAGTTAAAGTACTCACCAGTTTCTTGTATTTGTTATAATTGACATCAGCTCCTTTCTTGAGTGCTTTCTGTATCTTATCAAGATCACCTGCTAATGTTGCTGTGACCAAATCATCACCCTAGAGACCAAGGAAGAGGAATGTAATACCTGAATCAGTAGAGGCTGAGATACACTATAACAATCGTTAGCAGAATTACCGGTACCAAATATTACTAGCGTAAATATGATACTATGTAACTAATAGGAAAGGAGAAGAGCAATGGATAGCACAATACAACATGTACATCATCAACACATGTACTACAACCAATGGTGGACTACTACTCTCCCATAGAATTATTATACACACAAAGTTAATAATACTTTTTTACTATATATATGTAATACATAATATAGAGAAACAATCCTCTACTGAATAAGTAGTCTACCACTCGCTCCCTATCTCTCTCTTGTCTAACCGTTTTACTGGAGCCACGACTGGACTTACTGGCCATTCTACGATGAAACTAAGAGAAACAAACCTTTCTACCTCTGGAACTTCTTCTACGCCGAGTCAGTTCAAGGAAGAATAAAAATTAATTAATGCAACCACACCCACTTTAATTAAAATAATCAATCATACAGGATGAGAACAAAAAATGTAAAATTTTATTTTATAATAAAAACTGAACTGCTTGACTGTGTCTGTCCATGGAAATTATTATATTCTCTTTTATTTTTAACATTTACATTTTCTTCTTTGTTCATTCTTATCAAGTCTCAGAGCTGAACGCCTAATAGCTTCCATATCTTGATTCTCCCTCTCCAGGAGGAGACTGGCCAGAGTAGTGTGAGACTGGAGGACATTGTCCCCTGACTTAGCACTGGTCTCTGAAAACAATGCTCTTAATTCCTGAAGAGAAGATAATAATAATGATGATATGTTAGATTATAGAAGTAAATTTTGGGGGACTGAAGGAGACCTAGGGGCTAAGTATGAGAGACCAAAAGTCTCCTAAACTCGGACCCTCTAGATCTAACAGTGATTGTTAGGTTATAAAGGTTAATAATTAATTCTTACAAAAGCCAACTTCTGTCCCTCCTCCTTCTTGACCTGTCGTAGTTCCCTGCAGTCGCACTTATTCCCCATCAACATGAGGACTGGGAGCTCCGTCCTTATGGTAGCCTATTTATAAACCACACCCATTAATTAATTAGCCACACCCACTCACCTTAACAAGGTTGATCCATGCCTTAACACTCTCAAATGTATTTTTAGACGTCACATCATAAACAATGATGAAGGCGTCAGCTCTTTTAAAATAAACAGCAGTTGTTGAATGAAATCTAATTGAAACAGATTAATGGTTGCCTTAAAATCACTTAAAGACTCACCTTTCTTGACCGGCAGTGTCCCACAATTGAAACACTACTGTCTCATCCTGGGCATTAATTAGAGCAGTGCTGTAGTCAAGTCCTAGTGTGCTCCTGGGGGCTGGGAGTGGCTCACTGGTTGGAGAGGAAAGACGTCTTATTATTGATGTCTTCCCTACACCACTGTCACCAAGGATAACCACCTGAAGGAGACTAACGGTATACAGGGAACGTCAGACTAGGACTCACTTTAAAGACCCTAGAGGGTGTGGCATTAGCATCGTATCTATTGGATACAGCCTGTGGTGGGTGTGGTCTCTCCTCTCGAGGAGGAATGAGTTGAGAGAGAGTGAAACCAGAGGAAGTATCGTTGAAATGTACCGGAGTAACAGGAACTGACTCATGGACCTTACTCACCTATTAATAGACACAGTGTTACTAATAATAGACACAGTGTTACTATTAATAGACACAGTGTTACTAATAATAGACACAGGATATCACTTACAGTGTTATATACAATCGAACTATTTGAGTCGTTAGCTCTTCCTTTAAGCTCCTCCTCCTCATTATAATGAGCCAGCAGACCAACCCTCTCCTCCTCAGGGGTTGGAACTGGGGTGGGCGTGGTCTCAATAGGTGTGGCCTCATGGGTAGGGCTAATATTCCTCATAGCTTGTTCCACTTCAACTGCAAGACATGATGAATTGTAATGGAGAGAAGGAGAGATGGAGCCTCTTGGAGATAAGGAAGGGCTATAGTAATAATAACAACAACAATAAATTAATGTGTTTATCCTTACGAAGTGCTTCCCCTCATTATGAATGATTCTGTTGTAGTAATTGATGTCTCAACCAGTGGGTCCTCCCCTGGTAACCATTGCAACTGTTGCTCCCTCTCGTTGCTAGGGTGGGCCCCTGCTATCAGCTGTAGCTGACGTTGAGAAGCACTTAACTGACGATAAGAATCCGACAACTGATCCTTAAGAGTCTGATTCAACTGTATAAAATGGGCATTATATAGAATAATTGACATTATATAGAATAGTATTGATACATTAAGGTGGTACCATGGTAACGTCTCATTACACTAACTAATTTAATTTATAGAATATAATGGTTGCTATGGTCACATCAGGCAGCCAAGATTCCAGCTATCTCATGTACAAGTACATGTACATGAGATATTAATTATAATAAATGTACACTGAACATGTACGTGTACATGTACATGTACATGTACATGTACGTACTGTAATTAGCTCTTGCTTTTCCTTCCTCAGCTCCAGTTCTGCTAGAGTCTTCTCCTCTAGGAAGGTTCTCAGTGTTTGTTCCTTCTCTGACAGTTTCACTATCAGTGCCTCTCTCTCCTCTAAGAGCTCTTGGTAATGAGTACTAATACGGTCAGATACTTCCTGAGACTAGAGGGAGGGAGGGAGGGAGGGAGGGAGGGGTAAAGAGAGAAAGAGGGAGGTAGAGAGAGGGATACCTTCTTCTCTTGTTTATCTCTGGCTTCCATTAGTTGTTCTTGTAGTATATCATCCATTTCATGAGCTTCTCTGCTCTGATCAGTCAACAACCTAACACACACACATACACACACATGTTGTGACATATAACGTGACGTCAAGTGGTTTTAGTGCTTAAATCACTTTCTGATTTTTGATTGAATCGTCTCAACTTCAGTTTGACTCTTCTCAAGGTCAGTCACTACCATTGATAGAAACCCTTCAAACCGATCCAATAGAGAAGGATCCTGCGATGAGAGTTCAGTCCACATAGTCTTTAGTTCTTCATTCCTTGAAGGAGGAGGAGGAGGGAGCGTTGTGTCAGAGTATCAGCTCATTACTAGTCTGTGACCTACTTTGACAAGTGTTCATGAGGATCAATACGTGACATTGCTTTCAGCCACGCCTCCTCGTTAGTGACCCCATCTGATTCGTAGACCAGGACTGTGCCGTTGATATAATTATCAGATACAACAGTGGAACCACTCGAATTATCTAACGAGAGAAAGAGACGTCATTTTGTTTTGTTAATAAAAATAAACACAGAGACTGGTGGGCATTAATTAGAATAACCTACTCATTATGACTAGGTACAGTGTACACCTAGTGACTAATATAATAATAATAATAATAACAATAACAATTAATATTATTAATGATCGTGTGTGTTTATGTATCAGTACAAGATCATGTGAGAAGTGTTGATATTAATATAATGAGACACAATGAATGTAACTGAAAGGAACATGTACTGTACTGTAGGCAAGAGAAGATAATACTGCTGTAGGTGTAGGCCATTTTAATCTCAAGAGGTACACACACACACTGTCTGTATCAAATTAACACAAAGGTCTAATTCAATTATCATATCATAAACTGTTAACTAAAGGTGTCTACCTTTCTTGTTCCTCTCTGGTGTTGATTGGTCCAGCTCATCTCTCAGTAATAATTCACTCACTCGCTCAAGGCCAACACGAAACTCTTCAAATGATAATTTACCATCGGAGCCACGCCCACCACTATCCTGGTCCGTTCCTAAAGCTTCAATCAGTGTGTTCATTAAGAATGTGTCGTCACAGTGACACAACAACTCCTGAATAGAATATGAAACTAATATTATCATCACTGTTAATATTATTATCAATATTATAAGCTGCATGTACATGTATTTGTTATTATTATTATTATTTACGTTTATTGTTATGAATCCATCATTGTCAGTGTCACAGATATCAAATATGTTTCGACAGAAGTCTTCCAGCGCCTCCTCTCTCTCCTCCTCCTCCTCGCCTCCATTGTAACTGTATATTGAGGATACTTCTTCTCTCGTTAATCGACTGCTCGTTGAGGAGCTAGCCCTGGAACTGGGTCTCTCCCCGCCATTACTCCTGAGAGAGTTCCCTCTGCTTAGTGACAGGGACCCACTCCTTTTCTTCTCTTCAGAAACAGAACCAATCTTCTCTGATACTCCACTCATCTTCTTCCCACATGTACATGTATGTGTACAGTAAAGTTAGTTAGTAAACAACTAATAATTAATTAACTTAACTATTTTAATTAATTAACTTCATTCCTGGCAATTCCCGCGCCGTGATTTAAAACTTAAAATGAAATAATAATTATTTTTATAATACATGAAAAGGTGTTTTTATTCTGTTCTTTGTTTCTTTCTTGTTGGTTTATGAAAGTTTTCACTGACTCCGCCTCCTTTAGACTGGAACTTGAGATTAATAGGAGTGACCTCAGTCCAAGGATTATCCAACTGTGAATAACTAGTGGTTAATTAACTATTAATTACTTAACTAACTGTGGTGGTGTCTTGATCTACCAAATGAGTGTATTTTGTACGGCCAGCCATGCCAAAGTTCTTAACCTAGTAATTAAAAAATAAAGAGTAGTGATTTCTCCATTTTAATAATTACTCCTGATGCATGTTACCTGCATGACTTGGGGAAGGATTGATTTGTCAAAGTGATCTTCAAGAGTTGGCTCAGCAAAATTTCTTTTAAAAACTTCATCTTCTTCATCCTGAGAGGACAGAGAGAGATAAATAAAACACTTTTAACAACTGCTCACCAAATAGAAGACTCCCCTGTGGTAGTATTTCTGTAAAAACTTGTAATTTCCTTTCACTTGAGAATTAGTAATGGTTTTAGGATTGCTCTTAAGCCAGGACAGCCTTTGTTCTTCTGACATATTCCTAACCCTCTCCATCTCTTCCCTTTCTTTACGCTGTCTGGAGAGACATAACAACAGAGAGAGAGAGAGAGACTGTCCCTTACTGCTCCAGTTCCTCTCTGTCTCTCTTGATCCTCTGAAGTTCCCTAATCTTCCATGCCTCATACTCCTCCTCCTCATTCTCATTATCAGTATTCACAACCTCCTCTAGCCTATCAACTGGGGGAAACGTACAGGTACATGAAGAATTGGAGACTTTTCATTTTTGACAAAATTGGGACAAATTCCCTGTACTATAGTGCAAGGAATTTGTCCCAATTTTAGAGTAGATTTAAAAATTCATAAGAAATCCAATTTTAATTGGAATGAGTTCAAGCTTTCTGCACAATATAAGAACATGTATATGTATCAGAAAATGTAATAAAAATGGTGAATTCTGTCCTTTTCATTTTTGGCGGAATTTGGCCACAGACCATGTACAACAGTACAGGGACTTTGGTCCAATTTTGGAGTAGCTTTAAAAGTTCCAATTTTTATAAAAATGAGCTCAAAGTTTCTAGTCCATATCAAAAATTCCTCATAATCATTTCCATACCTCCTTGTTCTTGCTGCAGGTCCTCAGTGATTGCTTGTTGTAATAGTCTATTACTTTCTTTCTTTCTTTTCTCCTCCATCACTTTACGTTCCTTCTCCTTCCTTTTATCTTCCTGTTCAAGAGCTCTCTCATCTTTGATGGTCACTCTGTCAGTTCTATTATTAGTAACAAGGTCATGATGTCATACTGATGTCATGTACTTTCTAACAAAAACTGGTTTGAGTCTTAAATCCTGTTCATTATCAGAATCACTGTAATCTTCATATTCTGAGGACTGGGTAATTAATAATAATAATAATAAATGAATTAATAGATTTAATTAATTACTTCTTCACTCTCTTCTTTTTTAATTATTTCTTGTTCATCTTCCTCGGGTCCATCAGCTAATAACTAATCATAATATTATTACTAATTGCAGGGGCATACTCCCCCTCTTACTTCTTCCTGTGTTCTCAGTTTGGCTCTTTCTCTCATCAACTCTCTTCTCCTGTCAATGGCCTAAGGATAAAAATACAATAATTATAATACATTAAAACTATAACTTCATCATTAACATTAAAATTATAAATAAATAAATATAATATTGACTAACTTCATCATCATCATCATCATCATCATCATCTCTACATATAATAAAATCAATTAATAATAATTAATTAATAATAATTAATTGATTAATTACTTTTCTTCATCATCAGACTCCAATAGTATCAATTGTCGTTCCTCGAGGTGTTCCTTCATTGCTTTACGTTGAATAAGCTCCACTTCCTCATCATCACCTTCCTCTCCTGAGACTCCACCCACTCCCTCCTCCTCCTCCTCCTCCTCCTCCTCCTCCGACTCACTCTCACTGTACAACAGCCTCTGCCGGTTGAGCCTAACATTATTATTATTATTATTATTATCATTTTTATTATTATTAGTTATTATTATTAGTTATTCAATTACCTTTCTTGTGCAGTTTCAATATCAATATTATTAATAGTTTGCTTCTCCTCCTCCTCCTCCTCACTCTCTTCATTGGAGTCACTGGAGCTCTCCTCTTGGGCATAGGCTGGTCTCTTTCCAGACACATATCTCGTCACTTTAACCTTCTCCATCCTCAGTTCCCCTATCAGTGTTTATTGCTATTAGTCCTTTTGCTAATGCTCTCTTTACCTTTCTCATTTCGAACTGGAACAGCTCCAGCAGTCGATTGGATTAATGTGTTCTTGGACTCCATTTTGTTTTTGGGTGTGGTTCTATTAATGAACCACCTACTTTCTCCGTATACTCACTCCGTAGACTTTATACTAGTTCAAAGAATGGCCGTTCAAAGTGAAGTCTCTCCTTCTCCTCTCCTCTCTCCCTCCCTCTCTCCTCCTCCTCCAACTGATGAGGATACCTCCTCGCTCATAGCTTTGAGCTCTCACTTTGCTCAAGTAAGTACTGGCCAGTCTCTAGTGAATATAATAATGATCTTTAATATACATTAGGCCACTCCAATAAGATTCATAGTTTCCCATTACAGAGGCGGGCCTGATGCGGGCGGGCGGGTTTGTTCATTTTCATTAAATTTATTCATTATCAGCTGTATAAATTGCTTGTATAATCAATGAAAAACCGCAATAATGAATAGCGATGCGGCCCCATGCGGGCGGGTAATGGGAAACAAGGAATCAAATTGGAGTGGCCTTATTATACTCGTTATTAATTTTTATTTATATTATTTTTAAAAAGGTCCAGTTTAGGTTGAAACAGATCACTAGTTCTCCTCCTCAACTAAGAGAAGTGGGTTCATTATATTATGTTATTATTATTGTTGTTGTTTTATTAATTTATTGACAGTCAGTAAACTATTTGACAGTTATGTTCTTTTATTGAACTATTTTCATTATTAATGTGATTATTAGTTTAAATTAACAGGAACTGCACATCTTATAATAACATTCTATCATTATGAAATCTCTCTCTCCCCCCCCCCTCTCTCTCTCTCTCTCTTAGAAATTGCTTAAGGATCTGGAATTATTTGCATTTCAAGGTTGTCCAATTGAGCTGGTGACTAGTGATGATACTACTGAGGAACATGAGGTGAGAGAGAGGGGGGAGGGTTCATATAGTCTTGGGTCATTAGGTTATGGAGACTGTTAATGTTTTGTGTCTTGTTTTGTCTGTGTATTCAATATGTGTTATGTCTTGTTACCATGGTGACCCACAGGGTTCTAAACAGGAGCAAAGTCTCTCTCACCTCTTGGTTCATCTCCAGTCCCAGATACACTCAAGAGAAACCACACCTACTGGCCACACCCCCTCTGATAATGGAGTCATTGATGAAGTGAAGTATGTCAAATATTTATTTATTTATTTATTTATTTATTTTATTATAGAAAACAGTTTAACACACAATTTGATGATGTTGATAACTCTACTACTAAAAACGTAATTGTAATGTTTATTGTTTGTTGTTGTTTATTGTTTGTTTGTTTGTTGTTGTTTGTTTAGGATGATATGGTGAGACAGTTGGCCAGTCAGGTAAGGTCCATGGAGGAGTACATCAGTACATTGCAGTCTGAATTATTAACCCTCTCGGCAACCAACAACCACAGCAATGATGATAATGAATCAGCTTATAAAGTAACCACACCCACTGTTGAATGACCACACCCACTAATTAAATATTGATTAGGTCACGTGGTGTCAAGGCCCATCGACAGACGAACTGATAGAGTTGCATAAAGCATCATCAGAGGAAAGCATTGTACTCACTGGGCGGAGAGGGGGAGGGGCTAAGACTCACACTGCACTGGATAGAACACTAGCAGTGATGCAACTCCTAACACTATGGTACACTGGGCTATGGTACACTGGGCTATGGTACACTGGGCTATGGTGCACTGGGCTATGGTGCACTGGGCTATGGTACACTGGGCTATGGTACACTGGGCTATGGTACACTGGGCTATGGTACACTGGGCTATGGTGCACTGGGCTTTGGTACACTGGGCTATGGTACACTGGGCTATGGTGCACTGGGCTTTGGTACACTGGGCTATGGTACACTGGGCTATGGTACACTGGGCTATGGTACACTGGGCTATGGTACACTGGGCTATGGTGCACTGGGCATGGTACACTGGGCTATGGTACACTGGGCTATGGTGCACTGGGCTATGGTACACTGGGCTATGGTACACTGGGCTATAGTGCACTGGGCTATGGTGCACTGGGCTATGGTACACTGGGCTATGGTACACTGGGCTATGGTGCACTGGGCTATGGTACACTGGGCTATGGTACACTGGGCTATAGTGCACTGGGCTATGGTGCACTGGGCTATGGTACACTGGGCTATGGTACACTGGGCTATGGTGCACTGGGCTATGGTACACTGGGCTATGGTACACTGGGCTATGGTGCACTGGGCTATGGTACACTGGGCTATGGTACACTGGGCTATGGTACACTGGGCTATGGTACACTGGGCTATGGTGCACTGGGCTATGGTACACTGGGCTATGGTACACTGGGCTATGGTGCACTGGGCTATGGTACACTGGGCTATGGTACACTGGGCTATGGTGCACTGGGCTATGGTACACTGGGCTATGGTACACTGGGCTATGGTGCACTGGGCTATGGTACACTGGGCTATGGTACACTGGGCTATGGTGCACTGGGCTATGGTACACTGGGCTATGGTACACTGGGCTATGGTACACTGGGCTATGGTACACTGGGCTATGGTACACTGGGCTATGGTGCACTGGGCTATGGTACACTGGGCTATGGTACACTGGGCTGTATAATATTATATGTAATTGTGTACTGATAATGGAGGGAAATCTTCAGTAATTGTTTTCCCTCTATGTACTGTATATTGTATTGCTACAGGCAGTGTGGTGGTGTGTTTAATTGTTTGCCTGATTCATCCTCTGAAATGACTAGTAAACCAACTATACCATCACCGTAAGCCATACCCCTAATTAATATTCATTACTGGTCACACCCACTAATTAATACAGGTCAGCACTGAGGGGATTGGAACTATCAGTTGATAAAATATCAATAATAGCAACAACACTGTCCCAACCAACCACTGACGTTCACTCTGTAAGTCCACATAATGGACACTCTCTATAGCATACACATCCATTTAACAGACAGCACCTAGTGTACCAATTACATTCCTTACTGTATAAAATAACCTCCACATAAAGGACACCTCTGTATAACAGAGACACTACCAAAGTGTCCATTATGTAGAGGCTAGTCTGTACATCAGTGGGTATGGTTATATATTCATTATTTTTATAGCGTGTTAGGTTGGAGTCCAGTCTTCACGATGAGGTCTCTATGAATCTGTCAGACGCTTTACTGGAACTGCTTGAGGACGGGTGGGAGGGGATTTCTAAAACCACACCCACATTTTGTATTCCTCCTTTGAAAGGAGGTGTGGCCAAACTGGAGATTAACTCAAAGGATTGTATAGCTTGGCACACTCTGATACACTATTACAACTTGAAGGTATCAACTGATTAACCATCATCATTATCATCATCATCATTATTATTATTATCATTATTATTATTATTATTATTATTATTATTATTATTATTGTTGTTGTTATTATTGTTATTCATAGAATGGTTCTAAAGTCTGTGAGAAACCTTACAATCGTCTCTCCTCCTCTTTCAGTATTCCAATGGATAATGCCACACCTCCAAAGAAGGTATGTTTTGTGTTACTATGACAAAAAAGACCACGCCTCCTTGTAGACGTTACTGAATGTCATTCATCGGACAGAGAAGGCATTTGCTAGTTGCCGTAAATATTCATCTGATTTGAAGTTCAGGTCCTTGATAGCTCAGGGGTTCAAGTAAGGATTAGCATCAAATCCTTATTCATCTTAAATTCCAACTTTTCGTTATACATGTACATGTACATGTATTTGTTAGTTCTATATATTAAAGAATGTTACTAATTTTGAATTAATGACCATTACTCATTATTAATAGTTATTAATAACACATTCTATCTTATAGTTTACATCATTTGTCTGACTGGATGAAACTATTAGTGAACCATCCTACTTTAATTAATGACTTGTATCTACCATCTTCGTTCATTAATTCAACAAGTAATTAATATTCATAGGTGGGTGTGGTCACCATTAATTGGTTATAGGGTTTAGGCCAGTGATCCTCTGTCTGGATAGACTCTCCTTCATCCCTCCAGTTGATCCGGTAGAGCTGCCCTCAAGTTATTATGAACACATTAATAGCTACTCCTCTAACTGAAGGAAAGGGAAACCATTTTTATTGCATCAATAATATTATTGTTCATTTATCATCATTATTCATTATTCATTATTCATTATTTCATTTCATTGTTTAAAGTTTTATATTATTACATTTATTGGAATTTGAGTTTTCCCGCAATTAATTTTATAGTCACGTGATGCCGAACCCCACCCACTCTGGCCTCTTTCTTTTATTCACGTGTATTGTTGAAGGAGAAGGCCTAAGGTAAAATCTTCATAAATCTTTTATAATATTTATTACTAATACTCCATTATCCCTTGTCTGGTTCTATAGTTGCAGCATTTCAAGATGGTCCGTCCACTTAAAACAATAGAAACGGTAAAGAAGAGAAGGAAGCACTTCATTAGGTTCCAGAGTGACAGGTTCCTCCGGGTCAAGGTAACCATTGATTCTTAGTAAAGTGAAGTGTATCCTCTCTCAGCCCAGCTGGAGGAAGCCTAAAGGTATTGACAATCGCGTGAGGCGTAAGTACAAAGGAGCTCGTAAGATGCCAAACGTTGGGTATGGGTCAAACAGGAAGACGAAGCACAGACTACCTAATGGGTTTTACAAGTTCACAGTGAACCATGCTAAAGTGAGCGATATCAGTGACCACACCCACTAATTAATATTGATAGGAGCTGGATATTCTAATGATGTCCAACAGACGTTATGCAGCTGAAATAGCTCACCGTGTCTCTGCAAGGAAGCGGAAGACTATAGTCAGAAGAGCAGCTCAACTGAATATAAGAGTATTGAATCCAGACGCCAGGTTACGTACACAGGAGAATGAATAACAACAAACGTTTGTTCATTGACGATATTGTTGTTGTTGTTTTGTTAAAATGAATAATTTTACATTCTATAATCTCAACCTTGTGAAATAATTGGATCAAAGTGTTCATGTACGTGAAGGCGTGGTCTATTAATGCTCTATAGTCTTCTGGTTATTTCAACATTGATACATGTTAATTAAAATAACAAAACTAATATTGGCTGTTTGATGTTCCAAACTAATTGATGATCAATTAATTGTTGTAAATGATTTCAACGTAGCTTTGCTCCTCAGTGATGGAGTCGAAGTTAATAGGATTAAGTACACTGACCTAAAGATACATACAATTTACTGATTGAAGTAAACCTCACATTATTAATGGAATGATACCATCACTATCATGGACTATTGTACAAGGCCTTTGGCCAAATTTTACTGAAATTGAAAAAGGAGAGAATTTTTCATTTTTGTAATTTTTTCTAATGCATACACATGTACTTATGCTGTGTAGAAAGTTTAAGCCAATTCGCCTTTAATTTTTCAAGTTTTGCCCATTTTTTAAATGCCCAAAATTCTGAAAAATACCCAAGGCTATAGTTCATGATTTTTTCTAAAAAATGGGTCTGAAATTTCTCCTAATTTTTATTACATTTTCTGATATAAATTGATGTCCTTATGCTGTGTAGAAAGTTTCAGCTGATTCCAACTTCAATTTTTTGAGTTACGGCCATTTTAAGAAAACGTCAAAAATCTAAATAATACCCAAGGCTATAGCCCATCGTTTTTTCCAAAAAATGGCTCCAAAATCACCCCAAATTTTTATTAAATTTTCTGATACATATTGATGTCCTAATGTTGTGTAGAAAGTTTCAGCTGATTCCGACTTCAATTTTTTGAGTTACAGCCATTTTAAGAAAACATCAAAAATCTAAAAAATACCCAAGGCTATAGCCCATGGTTTTTTCCAAAAAATGGCTCCGAAATCACCCCAAATTTTTATTAAATTTTCTGATGCATATTGAAGTCCTTATGCTGTCTAGAAAGTTTGAGCTGATTCCGACTTCAATTTTTTGAGTTATGGCCATTTTAAGAAAACATCAAAAATCTAAAAAAATACCCAAGGCTATAGCCCATGGTTTTTTTTCAAAAAATGGCTCCGAAATCACCCCAAATTTTTATTAAATTTTCTGATACATATTGATGTCCTAATGTTGTGTAGAAAGTTTCAGCTGATTCCGACTTCAATTTTTTGAGTTACGGCCATTTTAAGAAAACGTCAAAAATCTACAAAATACCCAAGGCTATAGCCCATCGTTTTTTCCAAAAAATGGCTCCAAAATCACCCCAAATTTTTATTAAATTTTCTGATACATATTGATGTCCTAATGTTGTGTAGAAAGTTTCAGCTGATTCCGACTTCAATTTTTTGAGTTACAGCCATTTTAAGAAAACGTCAAAAATCTAAAAAATACCCAAGGCTATAGCCCATGGTTTTTTCCAAAAAATGGCTCCGAAATCACCCCAAATTTTTATTAAATTTTCTGATACATATTGATGTCCTTATGCTGTCTAGAAAGTTTGAGCTGATTCCGACTTCAATTTTTTGAGTTATGGCCATTTTAAGAAAACATCAAAAATCTAAAAAAATACCCAAGGCTATAGCCCATGGTTTTTTTTCAAAAAATGGCTCCGAAATCACCCCAAATTTTTATTAAATTTTCTGATACATATTGATGTCCTAATGTTGTGTAGAAAGTTTCAGCTTATTCCGACTTCAATTTTTCGAGTCACGGCCATTTTAAGAAAACGCCAAAAATCTGAAAAATACCCAAGGCTATAGCCCATGGTTTTTTTTTTAAATGGCTCCGAAATCAACTCAAATTTGTATTACATTTTCGGATACATATTGATGTCCTTATGCTGTGTAGAAAGTTTGAGCTGATTCCGACCTCAAATTTTCAAGTTACGACCATTTTTTTTAATGCCAAAATTCTCAAGGCTATTATAGCCCATGGTTTTTTCTAAAAATTGGCTCCAAAATTTCTCCTAATTTTTATTACATTTTCTGATATACATTGATGTCCTTGTGCTGTGTAGAAAGTTTGAGCTGATTCCGACTTTAATTTTTCAAGTTACAACCATTTTTTTAAATGCCAAAATTCTGAAAAATACCCAAGGTTATATAGTCCATGGTTTTATCCAAAAAATGGCTCCAAAATCAACTCAAATTTTTATTATATTTTCCAATACATATTGATGTCCTTATGCTGTGTAGAAAGTTTGAGCTGATTCCAATTTCAAATTTTCAAGTTACGACCATTTTAAGAAAATGCCAAAATTCTGAAAAATACCCAAAGCTATGGCCCATGGTTTTTTTCAAAAAATGGCTCAAAAATCATCCCCAAATTTTATTACATTTTTTGATACATATACTAATGTTCTTACTCGTCTCATTGTCATTGACATTTCAGTTACTTCATTTTCCAATTCTTTGATTCTTGCTTGTAGTTTTGCTGTCGTTTCCTTTTTATTCATTTGTGTATTTTCCTCATCATTTGAACTGATATTGTTTGAATGTCCTTCAGTCTCACTTTTAGCAAAATAACGATCCCCAATGTATATTAATAGCAACTAGCAACAAAAACAACAATAAAAAACAATTAATAATTATTAAACTTACCAGGGGTATGAATATCATTGCTAGAAACAGTGTTGGTTGGAGTATTAGTGTTACTGGTATCAAAACTGAATTTATCTCATGATCAAGTGTAAATTGAATCACTCCATAGAGTACCATGAAGATACTGTTGGTATATATAATGACTGAGGTTTGTTTGGCTTCGTTGAGTGCTGAGACTTCAACTCTTCTTGTGTGATAAACAAAGAAGATACACATCAACTGAAGGAATGATCTGTAGCTCAATGATGTGGCCACTATAATCTTGTTCCTTGTACATTCAAAGTAATATTCCTTCACTACTGTGCTGTTCTATTAGAGAATGACTGGGGAATGAATAGTAGTAGTACGAGTCTCACCTCAGTGATTATTTGTCCATCATAAAGTATTTTAGCATTAATTCTAGTTTGAGGATTAACTGCTTCAACAAATATAATAAAGACATCAATTATTGATAGTATCAGTATTATGAGATACAGCATCCAATCTTTAACATTCTGTGAAGTAGATGAGGCTGTGATTGGATGAACTGTAACTGACTTTATTTTCATTGTTAAAAGTGTAATATACCCTCCAAGCTTTGGCCATTATAACTGTGAATGAGAGCATGTACCCGATAGAAAAAACCCAAACTCTGAACTATAAATAAACAAACAAATAAATAAATAAATAAACAAGGACCTACATTGCATAGAACTGATTGTTGCAGTGTTTCATTGAAGCCACTGAATGAGCTAGTGTACAGTGGGCCAGTGGAGTATAGCACAGTGCAGCCAAAGAGAAGGACTACATTTATTTTAACATTGGACAGTTTAGTGACCCTGAGGGAGAAGGAATGCATTAGATACTGTCAATGAAGACATGTTGAGGCTGTTGGTTACTTTTCCTTTCTGCAGCAAGTGTTAATGAACAAGCATCCACCAGCAAAAATAATTCCAAAAAAGGTCAAAACGCTAAAGAGTATTCTCAGAGCTGGTGCAAGTACAACAATTCTCTCAGTTGGATACCCATCATAAGGAATACCTACAACAACAACAACGATGATGATGATGATGATGTGATGACACTTACGTCCCCATATTCTGTAAACACTTTGTATAAAGTTAATGTTACTGCTATTAGTGATGTCATCGTGACTCGTTCTTATAACTGGTACCTTCACCAGCTCTCCATCTATTCATGAAAAATTAATTCTTTGCTTGTGCATTAATAATTTACTGTAGTTTATTCTATACTGAAATGTAATTATGCTATTAGTGTCTCTGCCTCTGTCTTCATTGAATTCAAAAGGACCCTGCAATACAGTAACAGTATACAGTATAAGTGAATGGGTGATTCCTTACTGTTATTCCATTGAAAGTCACTTGAGCAATGCTCTCCTGTAGGACACAGCCCATCTTCTTATTCTGATAGCTGAACCTTTCCAATGGAACCAGTGAGCCACTCACTGATGTGCATCCAGTATCATCACCACTAGCTGTTCTCAGTGCTGCCTCATTCAGTCCTAGGGCCAATAGCCAGAGAGTGTCATAAGCTGATCCAGAGAGGCTAGTCACTGGTTGATGAGTGTAGCCTTGTTGGCTAATATTAGCATATGCACTATGGAATAATGCAGGAGACTATTGAGGGAATGTTAATGATAATACAAGTAGATCTTACTAGGCCACTAATAGTTTGATTGTATGATTCATTGAGCAGTGGATAATAATCCTCAGGTATTATACTCAGGCTCCCATTGATCATATTCTTCATTTCTGATGGGTCACATTTAGTGTTCACCGCCCACCAGTCATCATGATAATTATCATATGTAATCCACACATACTCTGGATAGAGCATCTTATTCTTGTAACCCTTAGCAGCAATGAATGGATAGTTATCATTAGAGTATGACTATACTGACCTCACATAGTATTTGATAAGCTAATGGACTGTATGTATTGATGAATATTAGTCTTTGAACAGCTCCATTTGTCTGTTAATAACAATTATCATTTTATTTATTTATTGATTACTAACCCAATTAAAGAAGTTCCTGTAATTGTTATTATTATTATTTGTGAGCAATATTGATGAATCAATGTTAATTTCATTATTGGTAAACAGTTCATTCAATTGTTGTGTTATCTAAAAGTAAAAGAACAACAATCCGCACAGTGAAGACCTACACCATCAGCACCATTTAGCACTCATTTACAATGCAAACATGCTAGAACAAGTTATAGTTCATAAAATACTAAAGGAAACTGTTGCAACCATTGTGCATTCAGTAGGATGATTCTGTATATACATGCAGAATATGAATGTGACTAACTACAGTAAAGTAGACATTGTCTTCAGTTAAAACTGCAAACTGCCTCCACTCCATTTCTACTGCTAGACTAACTAAAGATGAAGCAATGAACTGGAATGACCCCACTGATTGGAAGAAGCTCTTACACACAGTCTGATGACACAAACTGCTTGAGGAAGATGCAAACTCAATCTATTGGAAGAGAGAGAGAGCACTGATGCAGTCCATTAAAAACAATGTATCATGCAAGTATCTATATCCTTTACTTGAGGTATACTCCAATAGTGACTGATGTCAGCTACTGGCTGAGTAGCTATGTTGCATCCACAGCCAATCAATGATAAATAAGTGAACTTTGATTTATTCAGAAACTGATCCATAAAAACATCAACAGATCTCTTCCATTGACACTAAATAATAAAATCATCATCATTAAATGTGATGTAATCCTGTTTCTTTACCTTGGAGTCCATTACTTCACCATAAGAGAGTGTATAGTTGGTAAGAATGTCTTCATTCTTGTTAATTTCATCCAGTGCATAGTCAATGATTGGTAGAGCACCAGAGCTAAGGAAGGGCCCAGTGGCTGTAGTTATGTAAGAGAAATAAATATCCTTTGGTCTTGAGTCCAGGGATAGAGCAAGAGAGAGAGAAGAGAGTAGAACCGCAGCAAGAAACATCATGATCAAGAGTTGCTGTGGAGTTTAATTAATTACTGCTCATAATAATGAATATTAATGAGGTGAACATGAATAAAACCAAACAGATAATTAAAGCACAGATATTTATTAATAATTTATTATTATTATTTATTATTTATTAACAAGTTTGCTTTCAAATAGTCCATTTATTTAGTTGCAGCTGTTGTCTCGTTTGGAACGGACGAAAAATATAACATCATTTTTTCTCCAGGAGTCCAAAACTAGGAGAAAGAAGAGCAATAGTTATTAATAGCCATTAACAGTTATTAATGGTTATTAATGATTGTGTAGTTATTAATAGTTACAACTTACATTCTCACAGATTTGTTTCAAACTTGTAGACTCAGACAGTTTCTATTAAAAATACAAAAATAGTTGTTATATAATTGCCCGTTGCCCTGCCCACCCACTGTACTTACTATATATTCATCAGATCCCAGCTGAGTTGATATACTGAAGGAACCTATTAATAATAATAATAATAATAATAATAATAATAATAATAATAGTTCATATTAAAAGTGCTAGTGTCACTGCCTGTATTATATCAAAAAGGGTAATTCCCTCCTTTTCAATTTGGCCCGAGACCACATACTATAGTACAGGGACTTTCGTCCAATTTTGGAACAACTTTAGAAATTACAAAAAATCCAAATCTGATCAAAATGAGTTCAAACTTTCTACGCAACATAAGAACATGTATATAAGTCTTTTTGCTTGTACAGGGTATTTTTGCAGCTTCATAAAATAATTATTTATAAAAATTTTACTGACAAGAGGCACAGTGCTATGCTAAAAAACTTGATTATTATCATTATTACTATTAATAATGATGATTATTACCTTTATTATCATTATTATTATCATTGATTGATGAATCTGGGCTTTGGACCAATGACAGGAACTTGGTAATATGAGCAACTAGAGTAAATCAGTATACTCTTAGTATAACTCAGTATATTGACTGACCAGTGGCACCAGGTGAAGTTGCTAAATTACGAATATCCAAAGATGCAACAGAATCATCTGAAGGGTGTGGCCTCAACTGAAACTCAAGACGCACCTATTAATAAACTAATATAAGCCCATCCCTCTAATTAATACTAGCCCATCCCTCTAATTAATAAAAACCACTCCCCCTAATTACCTCTTTCTCTTCCTCTTGACTGGTGGAGGTATTCTCAATCAGTTCAACTTCTTCATCTGATAATAATGAACTTATTTAACCTCTCCCTCCCTCCCTCCCTCTCCCTCCCTCCTTCCCTCTCCCTCCCTCCCTCCCTTCCTCCCTCTCTCTCCCTCCCTCCCTCCCTCCCTCCCCTTCCTCTCCCTCTTCCCCTTCCTCCCTCCCTCTCCCTTCCTCTCCCTCTCCCCCTCCCTCCCTCCCTCCCCTCCCTCTCCCTCTCCCCTTCCTCCCTTTTTCTTATACCGTTAGTTTCTTGTTGCTGTATTTTTTGTACTTTCGTGTTTGGCGATGGAGTATTACTGACTGAAGCAACAGTACTGGGGACATCTAATAATAATAATAATAAATAATAATAATAATAATAATAATAATAATAATAATGTTGTGCCACCTTGTGGAGTGTCAGCTCTTCTCTAAAATAAAAAAAAAAAAAAATTAATTATTGACTTCTCTCTCTCTTTGTTACCTTTCTAGTTGATAAATATTGCAATGACTGGTGGAATGTTAGTCTCGGCTTATCCTATGAAGTAAGGAGT
>NW_003546330.1:182637-220962 GCF_000090795.2 Amphimedon queenslandica | reverse complement strand
GATGGAGTATTACTGACTGAAGCAACAGTACTGGGGACATCTAATAATAATAAATAATAATAATAATAATAATAATAATAATGTTGTGCCACCTTGTGGAGTGTCAGCTCTTCTCTAAAATAAAAAAAAATAAAATTAATTATTGACTTCTCTCTCTCTTTGTTACCTTTCTAGTTGATAAATATTGCAATGACTGGTGGAATGTTAGTCTCGGCTTATCCTATGAAGTAAGGAGTGTACAATATTAATAATAATAATATTAATAATAATAATTAATAAGAAAATGAAGAATGGAGATCACTGACCTGTTGCTGAAGGAGCTCATCTCTGTTTGGATAAATCTAATAAAAATTAAATAAAATATAATAATTATTATAATTAATAATGGTTAGCTACCTTGGCAATGAGTGCATCAAAGTTGGGATCAGACCTCAACGAACGTTTTGAAGCTAACTTCTTTCGACAAGTAGGACACTCTTTATTACTAAAGAAACATAAAGAAACACTATTAATATTTACAGAAAGTAGGACACTCTTTATTACTAAAGAAACATAAAGAAACACTATTAATATTTACAGAAAGTAGGACACTCTTTATTACTAAAGAAACATAAAGAAACACTATTAATATTTACAGAAAGTAGGACACTCTTTATTACTAAAGAAACATTAAGAAACACTATTAATATTTACAGAAAACAATGTCCATATGCTATATGTAACATGCTACAAGATAGCATGAACACACATGTCACAGACCACTCTTGGCTATACACAATATTAGGGAGTCTTACCCACTCCTCAGGGCAGTGATGATACACTCTTGACAGAAACGATGCAAGCACTAATAAATGAATAAATGAATAATGATGATGATGATTAAATATAATTATGTTCATCAATTATTCATGAAGGAATTCCAAATAAGTAAAGCTGAATTGAAAAACAAATTCTCTCTCTTCCCCCCCCCTCTCTCTCCCTCTCTCTAACCTCTTTTGTAGTTTGTGCATTCTTCATGAGGTCCAGACAGATTGGACACATCAGCTCAGAGTGCAGGGCCCTGGGGCTGATCCTTAGCAACGAACCATCAGTTACTACATCATGAGGCTTACGCTGTACCTCATACAAAGAGAGATCTGAAGAGAGAGAAAGAAAGAGGGAAAGATTAGCAAAATAAAGCAAAAAATGAACATGTTATATATATTGTATTGAAAAATAGATGAATTATCATATAATTACATATACAGTTCTTTATTGTTAATGATGGTCTATCATTAGTGATAAAGACCAATGGTGGAGTATGACACAGACTGGTAGCAGAAATAAAAGGCTTTCAGTCAGTTTAAGGTGGATACCAAACAGTGTATGATGATACCGGCCAGTTGAAAGATATTCTCTCACTGAATGGCCGCCAATCATTCCACAATAGACCACACTCCTCCAATACTGCAGTAATACTCACCCCAGATAGAGTTCTCAGGCAAGCTACTAGAACTAGAGGACATTTTGAATGCAAAAAGAAAGAGAGAAGAGCTAATGGCGTAACTGCATCAACCAACACTGCAACACTAACTGACCACACCCACCACAACGGGAACCACTCATACACGTAGTAAAATTACACAGTAGATCTAATTTAAAATTCAAAACTCAATATCTTTTTAAAGTAAATCAGCTGAAATATACAACAATAATTACAAGAATGAATTAAAACTAGGAGCAGTTCTTATTGTATAGTGTTAGAAGAGCTGTCTCTCCTTTCACTGTCAAGGACATTAGCAGAGACCCAGGTCATAGCCCAGCGAATATTAGTCAGGGTGAACTTTAAAGCCTTGGTCCACCTCTCCTCCGTGTTGAACTGTACTTTTATCGAGTAATATTCATCTCCATCACCGATCCTTTCTTTCTCTATATAATAAGGTAAGGTGAACTTCCCTTCTGATATTCGACTAATGTGAGCCTTAAACTGATTCAGACAGTCCAGAAACGCCACCATCCCTAGGTCGTATTTGGAGTCAGCAAAAATACGAGAGCTGGTATGAAGTGGTAAGTATTTCTTCTTTCCCTCGTCGTCCTGGACAAAAGACTGACTCCCATAAGGCCTTAGTTTGTATCTCTTGAAGGAGACTCCACACACGTTGGCTAGGGTGTACAGCAGAAGAGTGGCTTGGCCCCAGGCAGCATTAATTTCGGACCATTCCACCGGTATACTGGGTAATTTACCGAACCGCAGTCCATTAATTGTAGCAAAATGGCCGTTGTGCGATATGTAGAATGCCGTATTAAGAACTGATTTCCTTTTTAGTCGTCCCAGTTGGTCCCTGGTATACTGGAGCTGTAGCTCAACTCCGAAGGACTGATCCCTCAGATCCAACTGCTGGAGCTGATGCTCATTAAAAGACTCCCAAAACTCTCTCTCTTCTTTATCAAGACGTGTCCCTCTCTCCTTCTCTTTCTTTAACTGATCCTCTATCTTAACTAATCCATCCTGTACTCCTGATAATTCTATAGTTAAGGACTCTTCTTCTCGCTGGAGGTCAACCAGCTCCTGCTCAAGTTTATCAATGTCCTCAGTATTTGAAGAAGAAGTGACTAGGTCTTCCAGGAACCGACGGTAATTATCAACAGCTTCTTCAGCCAGTCTAATCTCCTCTTTGTAGTAGTCCATGGTTGATTCAGGGCAGGAGGAGCAGAGAGGATGATCAATGTCGCTCTGCTCTGAGAGGGACCTGAAACAATCAGTGACCACTGCCACGTCGTTTGATATTGACTCTAACTCATTCTTTGGAGTAGAGTAAGGAGCTGGGGATAGTTCTTTAACCTGTAGCATCATAGAACTGAAAGGTAAAGGTGTGGTCATGTTTTACTTGTTTGTTCGTTTTCTTGGTGAGGTTAGTGGCCGCTTTGACCAGCTCTGATGATTGCAGTGTGTTATGAAGACGTATTGGGGTAGAGCATCTCTGGCAAACCACAGTAACAAGCATTCCTTCTTTATCTCGAGCCTTCTCTGAAGTAGCCATTTTCTAGCTCCTCCTTTGAGCCTAGCCACACCCCTATGTCCTGGGCATGCGCAGTAGCAATGTCTGGGAACTGTCAGTTAATCAAGTAAAGGGAATAATTATTTTTATACACACAACAGCAACACAGTAAATAATAATAATATTAATTAATTAATTAATAATCTACTCCTTAGCAGTTGCTTTCCTAGCGCTCTTTGCATCGCCTTTTCTGTACAGTATAATCTCCTGAAAAAACAAAAATAATTAATCATCATCATCAACATTAATATCGTTACCTGTTGCTTGAAATACCTCCTCTCCTCCTCATCAACCAGGACAAGATTCAAGTAATAACGACACGAGAACTTTTTATTAACTTCTCTCATGGTTGGTGTCAACTCATAGCCAGACAAGAACAGTCTTATCGGAATAGACTCACCTAGTCATTAATAACTGACCACACCCAGAATGACCATACCCACCTCTTACTGGTGCTCCATCCATTATTTCATATTTCGCAACTTGTTCATTTTCTGTGTACACGTTTGGAGCTGTGGGTATTAATTAAAGTAGTTATTAATGAGGAGGCGTGGCTTACGTGTTCCTGTGGTTTCCTTTTTAATAATTGCAATCTCCATATGCTTAATCTTGATACGAACCAACAGGAAATAAATCTTACCCACTACAACATCACGCAAATGATATCTGGAGGAGAGAGAGAGAGAGAGAGAGAGAGAGAGAGAGAGAGAGAGCAGTCACACTGTTATTATCAAGTGTATAACCAACTTTGATTTGTTATATTCAAATTCAATATGGAGACAGTCTTCAATTCCAACTTCCATTTTAAGACTGAGGAAAAAGGGAAAGTAATATGGTATATAGTGCCAAACTTTCATCAAGAAAATCTCATATTAACTTATCAATAAATTAATTATTAATTAGGTTGACTGGTATTGAGGAAGGATCCTTTATCACAACAACCATGCAAGCAAAATCAACAAGATCTGTCCCTGACAGAATTTGTCACCAGAGCAAAGAGGAGGTTACCTGTTAATGATGTCAGGATAAGAAGAGAGGGTGTGTACCGCCACGTCAAGTTCCTTGACGATGTCAGAGATCCTTCTAATGATGACCACTCGTACAAAGTACCTGAGTCTCACGTTAGTCCCAGTGTAGGTTTCATGAGGTTTGTCAACATGAAGGAACTCAAACGGGTAAGTGGTGGACTGGTTGAGTTCACCAGGTGGAGCTAACTGACGTACAAGAGATAAGAAATCATGATGATTACCTCTATCGTAAAACATCTCTAAATAATGATAACAAAGAATGAAATAATAATTATTAATTATTATTACTGTGTTACCATTATGGTGGGATAATTTCGTGCATTAAAATGTTTGCAAGATTAATTTTGACAAATTTCCCCTAGTTCATTAGACTCTTATATAGCATTTTGTGAACTTTTAAGCTCCAAACCTTATTCACATTCAAAATTTTTGCTGCCTTGGGACTTTGGCTTTACAAATTTTAGCATTTTCTTCAAATTAATTAATATTGACGGTACTGGTTAATTATAGTGAGTGGGTGTTGTTTACCTATCTGTCCCACAAACTCGACTCGTATTCCCTGGTGCTCTAGTTTCTTTCCTTTCAAGTTGATCTGTACCCGCCCCGAGACTGTCTCCCCGTCAAGGTACAGTGGGAGTTTGTCTTTCTTTCCTTCTTCATTCTTCACCTCAACTTTCTTTCTCTTCTCTGAGTCTGACAGTTCTATGCTTATGTCTGCTCCCTGACCAATGCCAAAGAAACTCTAGAAAGAGAGAGACACAAAGTTAGAGGAGACCAGAACGCCCTCTCTCCCTCACCATTTTGAGATTTAACTGCTAGGCAGCCCCACCCCTCAATGGGTCACGTGATCAATTAATTATCATTAATAAAATAATTTAAAAGTCAAAGCTACATGCATAAATAAAAAATTATTATCATTATTGACACCACTTCAGTTTAGGATACACCATACAATGATAGGAGAGAAATCTAAATAAAATAAAATAAATAAATAAATAAATAAATAAATACACAAACTCCATGCCTTGTAGGATCAGCATTGTAAGAGAAGCGAGGATTAGGTAAGTTTAATGAAGTGTTCCATCTGCCATGATAAGCTCCTTCTAAATGTCCATAACCAAATGATATCTAAGCACAATATTAATTTGTATCTCAACAGTGGATACAAACCATTTTCATGGACTCCTCTTTTGGTAGTTGATCTAGTAATTCTAAATGTGACCACATCTGCTTCTCCTCTGTCTGCTTGTGTCCAAGGACACCAACTGAATGAATTAAAATTATAAACTCAAACAATTGTGCTTTATATACTTGAAAACTGATGTACTTATGTTATGTAGAAAGTGTGAACTTAATCTGGCGTCAATCTTTCAAGTTATGGCTATTTAAAAATTGGCTGAATTTCTGAAAAATTCCCTGTACTATAGCCCATTATTTTTTCCAAAAATGGCTCCAAAATCATCTCAAATTTTTATTACATTTTCTAATACATATTGATGTACTTATGCTGTGTAGAAAGTTTGAGCCGATTCCAACTTCAATTTTTCAAGTTATGGCCATTTTAAAAAACGAGCCAAAATCTGAAAAATTCCCTGTACTATAGCCCATGGTTTTTTCCAAAAATGGCTCTGAAATCACTCTAAATTTTTTTTACATTTTTTGATACATATTGATGTACTTATGCTGTGTAGAAAATTTGAGCTAATTCTGAGCACTATTTTTTGATACATTTACCTATTATTATTGAAATAGTCACATCGTCTATTCTGGTTGTTTTAGAACAACTCTTGTCAAAATTGCCACCTCTATGGAAAAATAATAATAATAATAATAATAATAATAATAATAATAATAATAATAATAATAATAATACTTACCTTAAATATTTCTCAGTTTCTTTCATCATCTGCTTACTCAAGCAATAAACATTGCCAGTGTTAAATTTATAGTTATTCCCTTTCTAAAAGTAAGAAGGACAAAAAATAATAATAATAATAACAAAAACAACAATTTTAATTAAAAGTCTCCTAAACTCCCTCCAGATCTAACAGTGATTAATCACTTACCGCTTCCGGAAAATTCTGTCTCAAATAGAAAGACAGCTAAAACGAACATGTAAATGAATAAATAAATTGTTGGATCAGTTGATAGGTTACTCACTGGCGTTGGTCCATGATGGCTCTTTCCAATATACCATGGTTTGTTAGGATCATATTTTATTAACATTCTCTTCAGTTTCCAGACATTATAATACTGATCATCATCAATATGACAAAACCAACTGTACATTAATAAATATAATAATAAATAAATAATTATCATTTAATACTTACTTGTACTTTTTACCGGATTCTATTGATTTATAAAAGCGATCATACTCAACACCACTTTTACAACAAAGTGACTGACTAATGAATAATAAAAATAAATAAACAAATAAAATAATACTAACACACTGTGACCGAGCCCACACTGTGTTGCTGCACTTATTGAGTAACCTAATAATAACAATAATAATAATAGACCACACCCTGTTCCTGCCCCTCCCCCTGGTTACCACGACTACTAAAAGCATCAGTCCAATTAGTAGTAGCATCAGTTATAATAGATATCTATAATAAATTAATTAATTAATAAAAATAATGTGTGACTATAATTGACAAAAGGTACCTTATGGCGGCTAAATAATTTGTCTTTTATAGCAAAAAAATCCACCTTGCCAAGCAATACTGATAACGCGATTGCACAGAATGAATCAATCAATGGATGAATGACAAACAACACATTTAACTACATAACCCTCGCCCATGCTAATCGCTGGTGAGGCCAAAAAGTTACTACGTAATTTTTGGAAACAACACTTCTCTGATAGTACACAGACGAGTTGACATTACGAATTTAATAATCTGCCAAATGATACCTTTTGTCAATCATAGCCAAACAATTACTGTAACTAAGTACTTGTTCAATGCTGACAGTCTGAGCCCATGTTAACATAACAGTGTTTAGTCTGTCTGGGTATATTGAAGCAGTTTTGACAGAGAAATAAATATCACTGATATCAACAGGAATGAGTATCTTCTCAGGTACTCTATGACCCACTAACTTCATGTCAGATAATGGAGACACACCTAAACTGTATTCTATGAATCCTGAGAGAGAGAGAGAGAGAGAGAGAGAGGGAGAGAGAGAGAGAGAGAGAGAGAGAGAGGGGGGGGGAGGGACAAGTATGATACATGTACATGTAGATAGAGGTTGTATTGGTATAAGTGTATTGGTTTGGTTGGTTACCAGACTCCAAGATGTCATTTGGATTCATGAAAGATGCTCTGGCTGGTTGAGTGGTGACACTAGTTGGATCTGTTGATGCCTCATCAAGTGTTGTGTTTGGTTTTATTATTATTAAGTTTCTGTGACGACTAGATACAAGTACTGTAGTGGATATTGACTGATGAGATGTGTTGGTAATTTCTGTGAATGAATATTATATATGTTATACATAAATAAAATAAAATAATTTAAATTTACTTGACAAATAAAAGAGCAACATGAGTAGAGAAAAGATCAGACAGAGAAGCGCCATTCCAATCTTATGCTTCATGGCAATAGAAGGATGATGGACTGGGAGCTAGAGAGAGAGAGAGACAGACAGACAGACAGACAGGATGGAACTGATGGAAGGTTACACAACTAAGTATGGCTGCTGCCCCACCCACTCACTAACCGGCCCATAAATCAAAATTTCAAATCAAAACTCATTCACTAGAACAAGAGTAGATAATGCTTAGAATCACTTGCCAATTCAGTTGAGCCTTGACTTGAGGCGAATGTTGCTAATTATATAATTTTAATTGCTGAGAGGTTCTTAAGTATAAATAAAGGTGTCCAAGAACTATCCGAGCCTTCTTAATAGTGTGAATGACTCCATTAAGATTGTCACATTGTATAACCTGCCTAGTTGCAATTGACCAATCAGATTGCTTGATTTTAGGTTCATAAATAAAATATTTACCACTTACTCGGTGTTAAGCTTTAGTGTATACTAGAATTTAGTTATTACTATAAAATTATAATTATAAAGCCAATTAAAAAATAAAAATTATCATTATTGACACCACTTCAGTTTAGGATACACCATACAATGATAGGAGAGAAATCTAAATAAAATAAAATAAATAAATAAATACACAAACTCCATGCCTTGTAGGATCAGCATTGTAAGAGAAGCGAGGATTAGGTAAGTTTAATGAAGTGTTCCATCTGCCATGATAAGCTCCTTCTAAATGTCCATAACCAAATGATATCTAAGCACAATATTAATTTGTATCTCAACAGTGGATACAAACCATTTTCATGGACTCCTCTTTTGGTAGTTGATCTAGTAATTCTAAATGTGACCACATCTGCTTCTCCTCTGTTGGAGTATGGCCAAGGACACCAACTGAATGAATTAAAATTAAACTAATAATATTAATCATTAATATTATACCGATAATAATAGCAATTGTGACATCATCAGGTTGTCTAGTTTTATCACACGATTTAGGGAAATTCTTAGCCCTTGAGAAAAAAAGTAGTAATAATAACAACAACAACAACAACAAAAATAATAATAATAAAAATAATACCTTAAATATTTCTCAATTTCTTTCATTGTCTGTTTACTCAAGCAATAAACATTGCCAGTGTTGAATTTATAATCATGCCTCTTCTAATAAATAAAATAATAATAATAATAATAATAATAATAATAATAATAATAATAATAATTATTATTATTATTATTATTATACTAAAAAGTTACAGATACTTACAGCTTCAGGAAATGGAAAAGAATTATACTAGAGAAGGAGAAGGCCATTACATAACAACAATACAGTTCATTCTGTGAGGGCTACTTACACTAGTGAATCCATGATGGCTCTTTCCAATATACCATGGCTTGTTAGGATCATATTTTATTAACATTCTCTTCAGTTTCCAGACATTATAATACTGATCATCATCAATATGACACAACCAACTGTACATTAATAATAATTAAAGAATAATTATTTAATACTTACTTGTAATTTTTACCGGATTCTATTGATTTATAAAAGTGATCGTACTCAACACCACTTTTACAACAGAGAGAAAAATAGCTAATTAATTAATAATGATTATTATTATTAATATTAATATTATTAATCCCTACTGTTCATGTCCTAGTCCACAGTGAGGTGCCAAGTTTATCTTATAACCTATCAATAAACAAACAATTAAAAAAAGCAATTATGATAACAGCTAGTGTCCACCTCTTGCTGCAAAAGCATCAGTCCAATTAGTAGCTTTATCTGTTGTAAAGGATATCTAAATAAATTAGAATAAATAATAAATAAATAATAATTATTGTAACCAAGTACTTGTTCAATGCTAACAGTCTGAGCCCATGTTAACATAACAGTGTTTAGTCTGTCTGGATATATTGAAGCAGTTTTGACAGAGAAATAAATATCACTGATATCAACAGGAATGAGTATCTTCTCAGGTACTCTATGACCCACTAACTTCATGTCAGATAATGGAGACACACCTAAACTGTATTCTATGAATCCTGAGAGAGAGAGAGAGATTAATAATTATTAATTACTCATTGCAATCAGTTCACAGTCAGCAAAAAACAAAATTTTCACCTCTAAGTGGGTGACAATTTTTACTTAAAATTTGGTAATCACAAGTTTTCCCTACAACTTTCACATATTCTATGCCACTACGTGTTTCACAGAATCGATTTCTGCAAATAGCTTGCAGACTGCACTATGTGGCAACAGAGATTTGATGGGAAATTTTTGTGATAAAAACTAGTATGTATATATATAATATTATGTAAGGTAAATCATGGAAAGGCTGACCATCTTCTGCTAATCCTTTTGGATTAATGAGTGAAACTGAAGTTGCCTGAGTTGATGCTTTACTAACAGCTGGAGGAGTGGAGTGAGTTGTGTCTGAAGGTGTCTGTGTATGGTAAATAGAAACAGGAGGAGGAGATGAGCTCCCATTAGCTATTAGGCTAATAATACCAGTTGTCCCAGGCCTGGGATGAGTGGGATCATACTTATGGAGGCGAGAGAGACCAGTAGAGGAGAGGGTATCTTTCTAATGGTCGGCAATACAATCACTAGTAACAATGGAGAGCATTTACTTGATAGGAAAGAGCCAAAACGACAACTATTAGTATCACAACTGAAGAGGCTACCACTAGATACCGTCTGGACATGTTGATCCCGTATACCATCCACACATGTACCGTATATAAAAGTATCTGTCTGTGTTACTCCGTATAACTGCATTGTATATTTCAGTTATCACTTAAAATTAATAATAATTAATAGAAACCAGTTAATTATGATAAAAAATAAATATTATCATTATTGACACCATTTTAGTTTAGGATACATCATACAATGATAGGAGAGAAATCTAAATAAAATAAAATAAATAAAATAAATAAAATAAAATAAATACACAAACTCCATGCCTTGTAGGATCAGCATTGTAAGAGAAGCGAGGGTTAGGTAAGTTTAATGAAGTGTTCCATCTGCCATGAAATCCAAACTCAAGCTTACCATAGCCAAAGTTAATCTATCAAGAGTAATAAATTAAGGTACAAATGTTATAACAATTGATATTATACCATTTTTAATGATTCTGATTTAGGTAGTTGGTCAAGTACTTCATAATGGGACCACATCTGTTTCTCTTCTGTTGGTTCATAGCCTAACACAGCAACTGAGAGAGAAAGAGGCAGCCATTTTATTTCATAAATACAAATTACAATTACCAATTACTATTGCTATGGTTACATCATCAATCCAATGAGCTTTCTCACAAGTTTTGATAAAGTTACGGCCTCTGATAGAAATAATAATAATAATAATAATAATAATAATAATAATAATAATAATAACAATAATAATAATAATAATAATAATCATAATAATACTAAAGTTTATAATATAATGTACCTGAAATATTTCTCAGTTTCTTTCATAATCTGTTTACTCAAGCAATAAACATTGCCAGTGTTGAATTTGTATATTTTTCTTTTCTAAATAAAGAGAAAGGGAGGGAGAGAGAGTGAAAGGTGCTCATTATGTTCACTAAAGAATCTTACTGCTTCAGGAAAGTTGCCACTATTTGAAGGATTCAACTACAATAAATTAAATCAATAGAGAATTATAATTATTTATTATTGATGATGTACCTTCCAGTATTCATGATGGCTCTTTCCAATATACCATGGCTTGTTAGGATCATATTTTATTAACATTCTCTTCAATTTCCAGACATTCATGTATTCATCATCATCAATATGACACATCCAGCTGGTAATTATCATTATTAACTACTCTTTCCCTCCAGATCCTCACCTGAAGTTCCTCCCAGCTTCAATTGCTTTATAAAACTGGTCATACTCCACCCCGCTCTTGCAGCATAAAGAATAACTATTAATTAACTAGTCAATTAATAAAACAACATAGCCAGACCCTTACTCAGTGTGGCCCAGCCCACAGTGAGGAGCAGTGTTTATCTTGTAACCTATGGAACATAGCAATAAGGGGAGGAGCAAGGGGAGGAGTTACCATGAGCTGCAAAAGCATCAGTCCAATTGGTGGCTTTATCTGTTGTAAAGGATATCTATTATTGTAATCGAATTAGGTGAATAATCAAATACATAATCACAATACTTGGTCTATAGGTACAGTTTGGGCCCATGTCAGAAAGACAGTTTGCTGCCTGTAAGCATTGAGTGAAGAAGTTTTGACAGAAATGAAAATATCACTGATATCAACAGGAATGAGTATCTTCTCAGGTACTCTATGACCCACTAACTTCATGTCAGATAATGGAGACACACCTAAACTGTATTCTATGAATCCTGAGAGAGAGAGAGAGAGAGAGAGAGAGAGAGAGAGAGAGAGAGAGAGAGGGAGAGAGAGGGAGAGAGAGAGAGAGAGAGAGGGAGAGAGAGAGAGAGAGAGGGAGAGAGAGAGAGAGAGAGAGAGAGAGGGAGAGAGGGAGAGAGGGAGAGAGAGAGAGAGAGAGAGAGAGAGAGAGAGAGAGAGAGAGAGAGATGAGGTAAGCTCAGGTAACAGCTACTCAATTAATAATAGTTTATTGTGGTGAGTCTGAGGAAGCCCCACATAAACAACACAAGTATAAGTAACACTGTTTGATCGTATGTACATGTACGTCAACCCTATTTATCCATGTGACAAATTTTTTATGGAAAACATTATTATCATGAAAGACCTTACGTTTTCCAAAGTAACTATACTGTTTTAAAAAGCTAAAGTAAAAAAGTCCTGTCAATTTTAATATGGTGAATTGTCACTTCATTTTGTTAATAATTAGCACTTCACAGGCTCACAGTGGAAAGAACAATTAATAATATAATTTAAAGAGGACCTGATTCATTGAGTGTTCTTGGATCAATATACGGGATATCTGATGGAGACTGAACTGATGAAGTATGACTTGTGGGAGTGGAACCAGCTGGAGTAGTGATGGGGCTGGAAACTGATGATGGATTCTCATTATCATTAGTATTGACTGTTGGTTGAACGGTGGTAGTTAGATTAGCAGCTGGTGGCCTGTCAGTAGCCAGTGTCATTATGTGAGGCACTCTGAGATAAGTAATATTCCTTTTCACAACATTATTAGTACCTAAAATGAAGGATAATGAAGTTTAAACAAGTTAAATTGATATTTTTCTACCTGTTTCATAAAAAATAACTAGCAGCAGCAGAGCCAGTCCAATCCCCACTACTATATACACTTTAGCTCGAGACATTTTAAATGGAATGTGCTCGAGACAGTCGAGAGATTAAAAGGAGGCCATAATAAAACACCGGGAGTATCACGTGATGTTAAGGGGAGTGCTTAAGCTCACGTGATTTATTGACCACACCCTGTACGTCATAACTCGTTGCTAGGTGAGTCACGTGATTTGTTAGTTTTGGCCATTATTCAGGCATACCACGAGGTGGTTCTTCATTCCTTTACAGTCTCCTGTTAGTCTAATCCTCCTCCTTCCTTGCAAGGCAATGGCTTTTGCTGGTCAGTTGTTTGTTGGTCCTCTTCGCCGTTCAGTTTGGAGTCCTGCTCGGAGGTTACTTGTTACTACTCCAATTAACGCCCTCTCCTGCACCCCAGCCACTCATCAGCTAAAGTGCATTAATAAATATTATTTATTTTGTCTGTTGTTTGTTTGTTTATTGTTTGGTGGGACGTATTGCATGCAGTAATAATAATGGGTAAAGTGCTGTATAGCTGAAATTTTGGAGGGGGAAATTTTGTTGTTTTGAAAGCCGTTCCAGTAAAACTAACCTTTAAAGCTATGATGTACATGCTCAATGGCATGTAGACACAAATTTGCCGAATTAAGATCTGCCAAACATAAATTGAGAAAAACTCACCTCCTCCAAAGTTACTCTTCATTATTGACTATTGTGATCATATTCCTTTAGTGTGTGGAGCCCGGCAATGTCCACTGGCTCTATTGTCGCTAGAAGATCAGCAGCGACTGATGCAGCAGCTGAACTCATGAGTGCGGCTAAGTTTGTAGGAGCAGGAGCTGCCACTGTTGGTGCTGGTGGGAGTGGGGCCGGTATTGGGTCAGTCTTTGGTAGCTTTATGATTGCGTATTCTCGGAACCCGTCACTAAAGAACCAGCTCTTCACCTATTGTATCCTAGGGTTTGCCTTGTCAGAGGCCATGGGTCTATTCTGTCTTATGATGGCCTTCATGATTCTCTTTGCTCTTTAGAAAGAGGAGGCAACAAAGTGATGCTGTTTAGTAGAAAAACTTATTATTAATACATTGCACGAACACTGTGTTTAGGTTATTATAATTATTATAATTAGTAGTATTATTATTCTATTGTTATTATTAATAATTATTATTGTAATCAAGCGTGTTTTGTTGTTTAAAATAGTGAGGCCCATCCAGTCAATAGATGTTCAATTGTATTAATGAAAAGACAATGTCACATTCAATGGCTCGATTTAGCGGGTGTGGTTATTAAGACTTGGCCACACCCATTAAAGGGTGTGGCTGAGCGTCAAGAGAACATTCTGTACAGAAATGGCAGTAGATCTGTCCCTCTTTCCTGCTGCTAGTAAGAGGAGACGAAAGAGGCCAATAGCCAGAGCTGTTCACAAGTTTGTTGGAGTTTCAGAAGAAGAGCTGTCCTTCTCTCCAGGAGAAAGCATCCTGCTAATAAAGAGAGTGGACGAGAACTGGCTGGAGGGAGAGTTGGACGGGAGAATAGGAATCTTCCCAAAGAACAGGGTCAAGGTTGAAGTGGGGAGTCCTTCCCTTTCCTCTGAGAGTGCCCTCGCTCGTTCAGGCAGAGCCTGTGCTGTAGCACTCAACGACTTCCCGGGGGATTGCCCGGGAGACCTACCCTTGCTACAGGGACAGATCGTCGAGTTGCTAGGCAACATAGGATCAGGGTGGAGCCGAGGAAAGATAGACGAATCCATTGGAATATTCCCAACATCATTCGTAGAGATACTCCAGCCACTGGCAAGGGGACACTATAAGATTAAAGAGGAAGAAGGTGTGGCTAAGGAAGAGGGTGGGGCTAAAGAAGGCGATGATAATGGTTTGATGAAAGAAGAGGGCGGAGCTAGTGACAGTGTAGTTATTAAACCGATACCAAAGCCACGGTCAGTTAGACCAGTCCCTAAGCCGAGGGCTGGTACTGCAACACTACCACGATCATTCAAGCCTAGCAGTGAAGCGATTGATAGTGGGCGGGGCTTAAGTAATGGACTCCACCCACTTCCTCGGTTTAGTAACATATCAGAATATGAGGAGCAATTACTGGGACTTCAGTCCTCACTTGAAACGGAAGAAAAAATGATACAAAGTGCTCAGAGATTACTAAAGGTAATTAATAATAATAATAATAAATTAATTATTATTAATTAATTAATCATTAGGTTTGTCAAAGTGAGGAGAAAAGAGAAAAATTAGAGAAAACTTTAGAAAACCGTCAAAATAAAGTTGACGAAATTAATGAACAGATAAACCTCCTTGAATGTAAGTAAACTCTTCACACTATTGATAACACTGACACCTCCTCTTCTCCCCCTCCCTCTCTCTTCCTGTAGTTCATAGAGCAGATATCATTGCTGATCATCAAATCAGATCAGCTCCTGCCACACCCCCAATACCTCGTTCAATAACCACACCCCCTAAAGACCCATCAGACCAGAGGGAGAGGGTCACCAATGAATTAATAAACACTGAGCAGGAGTACCATAAGGAACTGACTGCCTTTTGTAGCAAAGTATTACCAGCTTTTAAACAAGTAACAGGAACTACAGTAATATTTAATATTTATTTATTTATTTATTTATATTTAGTGGAGAGAAGTACCATGGAGTGAATTATTTTCAAATCTTGAGGAGGTCGTTCTTGTGTCTGGTAAGATGGTTACTGGTCTATTGGCGGACAAGAGAGAGTCACTGGACGTTGGTGCTCTATTTAAAGAACTGGCCCCGGAACTGAGAGACAAATATGGAGTTTATTGTCGGAATCATGACCACGCCTCCCAACTACTGGAGAAGGTATTAGTATATTTATTAAATGATAACTAGTGCCACACCTCCTCTACTAGCTCTATGAAGATAAGGAAACAGTAATGAAGATAAAGACTATGATGGACTTGGGAAAGTCAGTTTTATTTGTTTGTTTATTTATTATTTTGTGCAGACCCGAAGTCACGTCATGGGATCTCCATACATTTCTCATAAAACCGGTCCAACGGGTTTTAAAGTATCCGCTGTTGCTAGGGAAACTCCTTGAGTACATGCCCCCTGACGACAGCAGACACAAAATATTAATGAGCTCACTAAAACTTTCATCTCAAGTAGCTCAGGACATCAACGAAATTAAGAGAAGAAAGGATCTACGTAATTAATAACTATCAATTAATTAATAATTAATTAATATTCATAGTTGATAGATACACTGGGTCAGGTCGAGACGAGAGAAGACTCAACCTCGGGACCATGAGGAAGAAAGTGAGACGATTTCGTCAAACTATCACACAAAAAACAGGATTAAGATCAGCTGTAAGCCACACCCCCACACTAATTAATTAATATTCTCTTACATTAGACAATAGATGGGGAGTATTCGAACCAAGAGAATATTGTAATGAATATTGAAGGAGCCGTACGATCATTAATTAATAATATTAATGGGTTTATCGAGGAAGGAGAAGTTAGCAATATTAGTATTAATCATTAATAATTAATTAACTAATTATTAGAATTATATCAGTCATCGTGAATCACTGACTGAGTATATGAGCGACTTCTCTGGCCAATCAGAATCACTGAATAAGGAAAAGAGACACTTTGAGGAAATGAAGAAAAAATGGAAAAATCATGTAAGAACAAGCTACTCCCCTTGCTCCTCCCACTCTATTAATTAATAACTATTGTTGTTATTATTATTATTATTATTATTATTATTGTTATTATTAGGTGTCAGTCTTGCGTAATGAGGTCCTTGGTTCATTATCAGTGTTATTAGGATTATTCAACGACCCGTTGTTATTGATGAATAAAAGACGTGACAAACTGTTGGACTATGACTCACTCCAGTATGATATGGAGAGGTGCTCTGAGCCTGATAAACTACAGCAGCTGAGGGAAGACGTCACTCTAGCCAAAAGGTAGAACATTTATCGATTGTACTTGTAAATTATAAAATATTGAAAATAACTTTTTAAAAAGCAATTTCAAACTATTAATGAGCAGTATTTCCCACAAAGCACATGCTAAGTGAGCTAAACAGCATGAGCTTCATGAGCTGACAAGCACTACAATACACTACATGGCATTTGGAGCAACTTTTAAAATTCATGAAAAAACTAATTTTGATTGAAATCAGTTCAAAATTTTTGTACATCATAAGAAAGTGTATATGTATGGCTCTTATGACTCAGTTTAGTCATTCCACTGTTTCCTTAGAACATATGAAGCTCTTAATACTCAACTTATTGAAGACCTTCCTCTATTCTCGGATAAAGCTCTTCAAGGATTGAGACTGATCCTAGTCTCTTACTTAGAGAAGAGCCTCTCCTTTCATGAAAACATGTCAGCCATCCTATCAGGTGGACAAGAAGAAGCTGCCGCTACTACAGAGGAAGACATCATGAGGGTACACAAGGAAGAGCTAAAGGATCTCTTGGAGAACCTCTGTACACTATCAGTCATACCTTCCTCCCTCTCTCTCTCCTTTGGCATCGTTGTCACTAGCAACAGGTCACCACGGTTACCATCATCAAGGTTGACTGATGACGTGTTGCTACGGAAACCAATCAAAGGAAGGCGTGTCTCTATGCCTAGTTCATTGAGAGGGGCATTAAATAGAAGATCACAATCGCCAATATATGAGGAAATATCTGATGATGTCAAAGTATGTGTTGATGTTTATTGTTTTGTTTGTTGTTTACTTGTTTACTTGTTCTGATAGGCTAGTGTCTTATCAAAGAGTGTCTCTGTTGATCTGTTGTCCCCTCCCAGTGTTAATGAATATGACCTTCCTCCTCTTGAAGATGATGACGTAACCACACCCACTAATAATGAGACCACACCCATTGATGGTGAAGCCACACCCACTCGTACAGAGACTCCTGATTATGAAATACCTCCTGATGCTCTACTTCTGACTCCGCCCATCTCCCCCTCTCCCCCTCCCCTCTCTCCTGAGGACTCCCCCCCTCCTGCTGGATCAGTGTTAATTGTCTTGTATGATTTCGTTGCTGAATCTGATCTTGAGATCTCAGTATCAGCTGGTGATTGCGTTAAGCTGATTGCCCCTAATGATACTGATGGGTGTGACCAATGGTGGTTAGTTGAGGTACCCTCTACTGGTGGGAGGGGCTACGTTCCTTTTAACTTTTTTGAAATATCAAACTAATCTCTTAATGTCTTTTTTATTTCTCATTTTTGCTGTCCTTTTGCTTACTTTAATTGAAACTATTATATGGGCTGTGCCCATGAATTCTGAATAAAACAAGAGAATGTGTTCCTCTTAGTAAGACTAGTACTTGCCATTTATAGCTAAGAGACAGTCTATAGCTAAAGGAAACGACTGAAACAAAAAATTGTAAATCCAATCCACCATGTCCCACGTGGTTAGGATAACCGGACGTGACCACTCCGTTTACTTCAACCATGTGGTGTGAGTGGGTGTGATCAATGTAAAGTAGGCGTGGCTCTGTATTGAAACTGCAAATTTTGCAAGAAAAAGAGTGATGAATATTCTGAGGATTGTTAAAAGGAAGAGATTGCTGCTAGTCTTAGTTCTGATTAGCGTCCTACTCTTCATTGGAGGTACAATTATTGATGTTATGATGAGTATCTGAAGGTGAATATTCATTCATTTCAGGGATTAAGTTTCAGAATGTCCCCTCCTATTTGTCAAAGGTTCATGTTGGCGGGAAAGTAAATGAGTTCTTTTATAATTTATTGCACAAAGACCACTGCCCAAACACCCTGCTACCAATGAAGACAGACCTATTGATTATAGGTAGGTAATTAATGAATAGATCTATTCATCATTATTATTATTATTATTATTATTATTATTATTATTATTATTATTATTATTATTAGGTGGTATGAGTCAGATTGGATCAAGATTAGCTTATCATCATGTCAGTGATAAATCATTAGGTAACGTCAGTCTCCTAGTCACTGAGGATATATTGAACGTTAATCGTGTTGGCATCAAGTGGTATCGATGGACTAAGTTAAATGCGTTAGGATTAACATGCTCAGTATATTCGTATGATTCCGTTCAATCCATGAGCAATATCTTGAATAAGCATCAACCAAGAAAGATAGTTTACATCCCAACTGGGCTCTATGATGTTGATAAAGATGAAAAAATATGGACGTCGACTAGTTATTACAAATTAATTACAAACACACTGTCAATTATAGAAGCCATTAAAGTTAGAAATGGTGTATCACTTGTAATTGTGTCGCCAAAAATTAAAGATACAAACAATAGTAGCAGCAACATCAGTGGAAGGTGGTCTGTTGTCTTTAAGACTATCATTAAAAGGTTCATAGCAATTAGTTCAATTCATAACATCAAAGTATTCACTACAGACCCAGTACTGTATGGCCCATGGCAGGACTCAAGCCAAATTGGTGACACAAACGAAATCAATTATGTTGATAACATTGTGTCAAGATTAATGAGTATTCTTTATGAAGATCGTGTTAGTTTGACATTAACTCAAATCAAATCAATTGAGATCACTAACAGGTGGATTAGTGATTTCAAACGAGAGCAAGAATCAATGAACGTTAAAGATGTAGTGTCAGGGGCTACACTGATGTTCAGTTATTGCTACCATTGCTTCTTCTTTTCAAATAATATGGATTACATCGAGGATTGGTTTCTGAGTGCGGTGAAATATGATCTTAACGTTTTATTGATTCATAACACCTTCAATTCTGATCTTGAATCAAAATTAAAATTAGCTCATAATCGGACAGAGTTTCTCAAAGCTGACTGCGTCAATACCAAAGCTGCAACCGATCAAAGGTTCTACATACTCTATGAATATTTGTTGACTCATCCTGAGATCAAGCGGATAGTATTCACTGATCAAAGAGATGTGAGATTTCTCAATGATCCATTTCATATAATGAATGGAATCAGCAATGATATGTTGTATGTAGGTTCAGATGATGATCGTTGTATCAATTCAATTGATGATGGTTTCATTAAGAAGCAGTTGAAGTCTTGTTTTCCTGGCTACTCTAAAAGAAGAGAATTGCTTGGTTTGAGTGGTTGCTTCAACAGTGGAGTGTTAGGGGGATCAAGGATCACCATGTTAACGCTGTTATCTCATATGATGCTGATATTTGAATCAACTGATTATCGTGTTTGTGATATGATATCTCTCTCAATACCAGCTCACGGTCCACTTTATGATATTGTATTTACCCTCTATCCTTTCAACAGTGGGTTTGACTCTAAAACTGAGGGACCTTTTGGACTAGCAATTAAACACAAAATCAGCATGTATTAAATTTAATACTAGTAGAGTGTATAATAATCATTTTCTTTACAATTTCAGCATAATTAATTAATTATGATACTTTTGATTCAATTCGCAATGAAATTAATTTAAATTTTAGCCACACCTGTTTTATGAGTTTCCATGGTAATAGGTTTGCAAACAAGATGGCGTCATCCCGTGTACCTGATAACTTGCCAGCATATAATCCAAACAAGTCCACACTAGCATTCGGGGACAGAGCCCTACCAAAGATAGTGAGTGTTGGTTATAATTAATGGCAGCCATTACTCTCTTGCCTCATCGCTAGAGGAGGGAGCTCTCATCAGGTGATGTGGAGGTGATCCAACAAGCACTGCTCCTCCTAAATGACCTACTACACAAACCAGAGAATATAACATCAGCTGTGAGAGAAGGTAAGGGCATATCAATAGTAATGCTTTTTATTGTATTACTCAGGATTAGTCAATAGTCTCTCTTTATTGTTGATTTCTGATGACTCGGTGATTAAGTATAGATCAGGGTCTTGTCTACAGCTGATTGCTGAGCATGCTTTAGGAAGACAAGCATTCCTCAAACTGAACATCATCAATTCCCTCTCTAGACTGGTAAGGTATCATCTCTCACTGTTAAGAGGTTCTTATTCTTTCAGTTTGTAGATCCAGAGCCTTTGGTTAGACTCCACTCTCATTTAGCTGTTGAAATGTGTGGAAGAACCAAAGAGGGTGTGCAAGGACTGCTGGACAATGGACTGATACCAATACTGGTGGAGAGATTCATCAGTGAACAACAAATTGAACTTAAAGTGAACAACAACGGTCAACAATAGCAGTGTTTATACATGTACAGGTAGCATCACTAGAGTCATTGCATTGGTGCCTAATGGCAGACCCAGTTCCTGGTCTAGAGTGCAGGGCTATTGAGAGACTCCAGCCATCACTGACTGCTGAAGTAGCTGATGTGAAATGGAGGATAGCAAGGTGTCTCTATGACCTTACAGTACCTCACTCAGGAAAGAGAACTGCCTGTGACTGTGGATTAGTCAAAGACCTTGTACCATTGCTCGCTGATGATCACCATCTTGTTAAGACTCATGCAGCATCTGTACTGATGAGGTACACATGTATTTCATTCATTTATTCTTATTATTTTATTCATTTATTTCTTTGTGTATTTATATATATATTTATTTATTTATTCATACAGTATAGCAGTTATTACAGAGGGTAAGTATGCCTTGCTCAATGAAGAAGGTTTGGATAAGTTGGTATCATTATTAGCTGATACTACACCAGCTGTGAGGCTCAATGCAGTTAAAGTAATTTTGAAATTTCTTATTACAATATTTTTAATTGATTTTTAATAACTTCAGGCCCTCACTTTACTAGCAGAAGCTCCAAGTGGCAAAGAGAAATTAATGAAATCATTAAATGAAGTAAAAAATGAGAATATAACTATTATGTACATGTACATTTCCTTATTATACTAGTACATACTGTGTGTATAAGTACACGTACACATGTTCTTTTCTTTAGGTAACTGAATTGGAAGGTGATTCTGATGATGTCATTGCTAAAGCTGCAGCAACAGCAAAAAAAACAATAACTTGGTTACCATGACAATCATTACTAGTTAAAGCATTCGATTTAATTATTTTGAGAGAGGGATTACAATAATCAATGATATTTAAACAAGCACAAATCACAACAGCAATAAAGTAATAACAATGATAATAATGATAAGTGATAATCAACTTTTCAAACAGCTATAAACATTAAGAGGATAAATGAGTTTGATCAGTGTCTTATATAAATGCTCTATACATTGAGCCAGCTACACTATAACAGGGCACAACGGTGGCATATTACCTGCTCTTAAACCTTCAACGTAACCACTAAAAATCTTGCCAGCCATAGAGACTCGCATTCCAATGTTAACAGGTGCATCTGCCACTGCCTGGATAATTTCTGCCCATTTGGTATCATCAATAATGCACTCAAAGTGATCAACAGTAACCAACAGTTTAGACACGTGTGGTCTAGAGAGAATGACAGAGAGCCATCCTTTCCTTGTAATGCTCCTTCCACTGCAGTTGTGAGTGAAATTTCCATTGTCAATAGTGACACTTCCTTCATCTAACTGTATATCAAGCATATGACCATCTTTACTCATGTGTATAACACTCCCTGGTCTCTCCATCCATATTCTAAATGATAAGCTTTCATATTTTGAGAGGACATTGGGCAAAAGTGACAAGTAGTCGGAGCCATTGCCAGGTAAGTATCTAAGCGGAGAAGCACTAAGAGGAAAATCTTCAAAGTACTGGTACACCTGGAGACCTTGCTGTAGCACTTCCACTGACCCTTCGTAGGGGAAAAGCTCTGAAGTACCTCGCCCAAGACACACTCTCTCGCTGGAGTTTTCAGTAAATTCATTTGTGAGGATTGTCTTGGGACTTCCGATACTTGGTGTTAGAATAATGTTAACTGTCATCTTGTTTCTAAGGATTGAGATCTGATAATAGGTCCCACTGATTAGTGTGTCATTAAACTTGAGTAAGCTGATAATGGAGGTGCTCCAGCTGTAGACAGCAAAATGAAGCAGAGAGTCCTTTACGTAAAGAGATGCAGATCTTTGATGGGGAGAGTCAGGATTATAAAATGTGAGGAGGACACCATTATGAGGATACGGAGGCTTGAGTCCAAGATAAAGGTAAGATGAAATGAGAGGTTCATAATATGAATAAGTGTCGTAGCAGCGATAATTTGTGCCATCCAAGGAAACTGGCCCTTTTGTGATATCTAAAACAAAAAAACACATTCACATTTATCAGAACCTAGTGTCTATGCACACAAGACAGGTGCTATGGCTCATGCAGGACAAACAATCCACAGATAATGTATAGAATCAGAACATAATGGCTGTCTAAACTAAAGTGAATTTACTTTGTAGACATGCCATATCTAATGAGATGCAGGAACACATCCCTACTCCATTAGACCAGTCATTGATACACGCCTCTCCTCCACTGCAGGATTGATCCTCACACGGTTCTGTACACCCATGACTAGTTTTATTCTGGGATCTTGGTTTTTCATAGGATGGTAAACTAGGCTTTCCGGCTTTACCATCCCTAATAAGTACGTCTTTAATACAGCCTATGAAAGACCCTGGACTGAGTTTGATGTAAAGTGGAATACCTCCAACATAAAGTCGACCATTAGTCATCAGTCTATAATGTTTAGAGGCGCCGCTGTATAGGCTTATTTCCAATTTTGTATCAATCAATACTTTTATTCTGCTAGTTCGATGTGTGAGTACGAGATGGTGCCATTGGTCATCATTAAATAGGCCAGTACCAGTACCTTGCATCAGAGGACCAATGTCATTCGGCCTATGATAGAGTCTTGCTGAACAACCAATCCTACCATTCTGTAGAGCAACGTGAACCGGGCCATAATCGCCAGCTGTGTAGATGAGGGTAGCATTCTGTAGAGAAGTTTTGAAGCTAAACTCTATTCTTCCCAGTGAGTTAGCAACCCACTGTCCATAGCCTAAGTAAGCGTTTCCCGAGTGGAACGTGTGGTTGAGCCCTTTATCTGAAGTATATCTTTCTGCTGATGCCAGTTGTGTAGCGGCCAACAGAAATAAGATAAAGAAGTTCATTACATCAAGAAAGCAGAAGCTCGAAAAGAGAAAAACGTGTTCATTTAGATAATCTATCACGCCTCTTGATAGTAGTACAAGTAGTCATGCACGTGTTTTGGTATTTTGATTGAAAATACTTTTAAAATTGGAAAGAGAGAGAGAGAGGGAGAGATTATAATAATCAAAATAAATCAATGATATTTAAACAGGGACAAATCACAACAGCAATAATAATAACAATAATAACAATGATAACAATAATAACAATGATAACAATGATAATTAGATACTGGATAAATCTCTAATTTCGTCTCTTAACTCTTTCTATAAAAGAAACACAATAATAATAATAATTATAATAAATTATTATTAATCTTATAATCATTGTTAGTGCTTACTATTTCTGAGCTCATTTCCAGCACTCTTGTTTCTAAACTCAAAGTGCCTTCATCTTTAGCATTAGTCTACAATAATGATAATAATGATAATAATAATAATAGTAATAATAATAATAATAATAAGAAGAAGAAGAAGAAGAAGAAGAAGAAGAAGAAGAAGAAGAAGAAGAATTAATACTTTGTTTTCCATTGATTTAAGTTGCAGTTGCTGATTCAGTAACTGCATTTCAAGCAGCAGCTGTTTTTCTCTTATTTTCAATTCGTTGATCCTGGTGTCAGCTATCAGCTTTGCCGCCTGCAATAATGTCTGGACGTAGGATTGAGTCCCTTCCTGTTGCTCTTCCTGTTGCTATGGCAACTTAACACATGTAAACTTGATATCACGTTACTTTAGCAGTGGGTGTGTCCTCCTTTCTCCTCAGCTCTCTCTCTCCTCCAAGAGTTCGTCCTGTACCAGTGAACGCCTTCACACCAGAGGAGCTTGAACGATTGACTAGCCACTTAGGATCGGTGACCCCACCCACTAATAATAATAATAATAATAATAATAATAATAAAGTTAATTAACTAGTACATTTACATGTACCGTGTTCCTGAGTCTGCTCTGCTTCCTTTGCTGAGGCTAGCAGTGCCAGTCTCTTTTGCTTCATTGAGAGAGGACCAGCTGGGACATGATCATCACCCAAACACACCTCCAGACTTTCACTCGACGCATTATATCTGCACAAAAATAAACAACAACAACAACAACAATAAACAACAGCAGTAGGAACAACTAGCAACAATATAGTACCTAAATGTAACACTGGGTATTTCAGCAAACTGGGCGTGACTGTGGTCCTTGATATTCCCTCCATTAGCTCTCATTAGTTCTTCGTAGCAGTGTCCTCCTTTTCTGAATAAATAAGGATAGCACTCTATCAGACCAAAACTGTCTATATCCTTCACTAGAGCTGAACTGGATTCATGCTTAATATCACCTAATTAATAATCAATTAATAATAATCAATTAATTATTAATAATCAATTAATTAATAATAATCAATTAATTTTCACCTTTTTTCTCTCTCTCTGGTGGCTGTATGGAAGGATATTGTGGGATATCAGAGGCCCCACCCTTAGCACCACCCACCCTCTCCACACTGACCCTCTCCCCATGAGACAGTGGTAGGGGGGCCCTCGGGTCCTCAGGGGCTAAGAGTTCTTTAGGGGGGAAACCCCAACGGAGCTTTTGCTGTGAGAGTGGTATACCCAGTTCTTTCTCAATCATAATCTGGAAGTCATGGAACGTGTCCTCCATTTTTAAAGTTATATTTGAGTTCTTTCCTTCGGACGAAGTGACTCTTATTCGCTTGTCTTTAATTAATTGAGTGGGCGGTTTACTAGTTGGAGATATCTATCAATAATAATTATCAATTAATTATTTTTGATAGATTAATTACTTTCTGAGGGGGTGTGATTGATGATAGTTCATTAGCCGAAGGTGATGGGTTGGTCTTTCGTCCTCCTTGTTTTGCTGAGTCAGGATTATTACCAGCAGCAGCAGCAGCAGCTGTCGTTGTCATAAGTTGTTGTAATTTGGCGTCGACTTTTCTTTTCATTTTTCTCTCAGTCTCACTCACTCCGAGTTCCTCTTTATGAAGGACTTTAGTGTGTCTGTTCATCATTCCTGTGACTATGGTCTTTGTAATCTTAGGGCTCTCATCTTCTATTGACAAATCATCTAACAATTAATAATAAATAATAATAATTAATAATAATAATTAATAATAATAATTAATAATAATAATAAAGAATGGTAATATCTGAGACTATGGCACAGTCCTCAGTAGTGTAGTACAGGGACTTCGGTCAAATTCCACTAAAATTGACTAAGAGAGAAATCTTCATTTTTATTACATTTTCTGATACATATTGATGTACTTATGCTGTGTAGAAAGTTTGAGCTGATTCCGACTTCAATTTTTTGAGTTACAGCCATTTTAAGAAACGTCAAAAATCTGAAAAATACCCAAGGCTATAGCCCATGGTTTTTTCCAAAAAATGGCTCCGAAATCACCCCCAATTTTTATTAAATTTTCCGATACATATTGATGCCCTTATGCTGTGTAGAAAGTTTGAGCTGATTCCGACTTCAATTTTTTGAGTTACGGCCATTTTAAGAAAACGCCAAAAATCTAAAAAATACCCAAGGCTATAGCCCATGGTTTTTTCCAAAAAATGGCTCCGAAATCAACCCAAATTTTTATTACATTTTCCGATACATATTGATGCCCTTATGCTGTGTAGAAAGTTTCAGCTGATTCCAACTTCAATTTTTTGAGTTACGGCCATTTTAAGAAACGTCAAAAATCTGAAAAATACCCAAGGCTATAGCCCATGGTTTTTTCCAAAAAATGGCTCCGAAATCAACCCAAATTTTTATTACATTTTCCGATACATATTGATGCCCTTATGCTGTGTAGAAAGTTTCAGCTGATTCCGACTTCAATTTTTTGAGTTACAGCCATTTTAAGAAACGTCAAAAATCTGAAAAATATCCAAGGCTATAGCCCATGGTTTTTTCCAAAAAATGGCTCCGAAATCAACCCAATTTTTTATTACATTTTCTGATACATATTGATGCCCTTATGCTGTGTAGAAAATTTGAGCTGATTCCGACTTCATTTTTTCAAGTTACGGCCATTTTTAAAAACGTCAAAAATCTGAAAAATACCCAAGGCTATAGCCCATGGTTTTTTCCAAAAAATGGCTCCGAAATCAACCCAAATTTTTATTACATTTCCTGATACATATTGATGCCCTTATGCTGTGTAGAAAATTTGAGCTGATTCCGACTTCAATTTTTCAAGTTACGGCCATTTTTAAAAACGTCAAAAATCTGAAAAATGCCCAAGGCTATAGCCCATGGTTTTTTCCAAAAAATGGCTCCGAAATCAACCCAAATTTTTATTACATTTTCTGATACATATTGATGTCCTTATGCTGTGTAGAAAGTTTGAGCTGATTCCGACTTCAATTTTTCAAGTTACGGCCATTTTAAGAAAACGTTAAAAATCTGAAAAATACCCAAGGCTATAGTCCATGATTTTTGATCAAGTTTCACCAAAAATGACTAGGAGAGAATTCTCCATTTTAATAATTGTTCCTGATACATATACATGTACTTATGTTGTGTAGAAAGTTTGAGCTGATTCTGATCAAAAATGGATTTTTAATAAATTTTTAAAGTTGCCCCATTTGCTATAGTCAAAAAAAAATTATTTTAACTAACTATATTCATGTTCTGTTTCCATGGCGTCAGTACTTGAAGCCCCTCCCTCTTTCTCTTTCTTCTCAGTGGCAAATACAATCATGTCCACTACTTGTTGGACCAGCTGTTCACTCCCAAACTCCCCGGGGAAATGTTCCGCCACAGTCTACAGGTGGGCATTAAATAGAACTCTATTAATACTACTAATACTTGATATGCAACTTCATAAATATTTGAATTCAGCGAGGGGTCTTTTTCATACTGGAACCAGTACACAATAACAGTCTTGGTCACTCCCTTCCACGTCAGCGATATCTTGATACTAAAGGATCAGTCGTTAATTATACTTTATGCATGTAATTCTGGAGGACAATTTTGAAAATTTTGGTTTTTTTGATAAAGCCATTCGTCAAAATAAAAGAAGCCATTTTGAATGATAATGACCATATGCTTGATGGCACATGGTCAGATATTCATCAAATTAAAACTTTCCAATCACAAAAATTTAGCAAAACTTTCCTCAGTCCAGAACTAGAGCAGGTATATGATTAGAAGGGGCACTCACGGTTGGGGCATGTTATCATACTCCTTTCCATTCCAGTAATGCTTGAACCCGCAGCACCGACTGTATAATGGGTCTGCCCTGTTACCTGTCCTGTCGCCATTCTCAAATAATATAGTACCGTCACCTAGCAACCGCCTAGCAGTCTGCCCACACTGGAAGCAATCCACCTAATCATGGGATATCAAAGTGGGTGTGGCTTGTAATTAATCAAAGTGGGTGTGGCTTACATCAATAGGAATAAGTGCGTTAATCGCGGCAGAGTATTCAGCTGTTATCCTGTAAATAGGAAAAGAATATTTCTCTCCGTCTTCCAGTGAAAATTCACTACAAGTTGTTTCATATAAAGCACCATCTGGACGCAATAACTCCTAAATAATAATAATAATAATAATAATAATAATAATAATAATAATAATAATAATAATAATAATAATAATAATAATACTAATAATAATAATAACAGTCAATGGCTCACTCTTGGTATGTTGGCTATTGCTGAGCACATTAAACAACGAAAGAGTCTCTTCTCTTCTGATGATAATTTGGTTTCCATGGTAACTGTTTTAAGAGACACACCCACATAGCCAGCTTTACGGTAAACGTGTTCATTGAAGTCAGCAACAAGAGAAGGACTCACAGAGTACCTCTCAAGGAACAGCTGGTCCATGCAAGACACAAGTTTCTGAATATAAGCCTCTTGAAGCGGCTTCCCTCGGGCAAGAACAATAGAACCGTCATCTTCCAGTGAGACATACTGCAGCAGAGTCTCCTCTGGTTCACACCACACCTGGGGAGAAGGAACAATGAGCGGATACAATAATAGCTGTTAGGACACACATTAGGTCTGAAGTGGGAGGGGAGTCTTGGTAAGGGTTTATCTTTAATCGGGACCAGTGGGACAAAGTGGTTGTAGCCTGAATTACTCCAGGCAATAGTGATAGGAGAGTTGAGGAGGGTTGAACCCGGAGAAAGACACTCCTCTCGTTTATAAAAAGACGGTAAAAATATACAGGAATACTCAGAATCACTGGCTATACCTGGGGTGGGCAATAATTAGGATAAACGTGCATTAATTAGAGTAATAAATACCGGTATTTCCATCCAGTACTATGATTGGTCGTCTGAGGACGTTGGCCAGTGCAAATATGTGAACATTTCTGAGTCCAATTGAGACCCCGGGGGGCGGCTCATAGTCAGGATCAGCCTCTGATATGATCTCAGCCCAATCCTCGTCATAAGAAAAACCCTTCAACTTACTAACATACCAGTCATGATGGGACTTGAGGTGACTCTGAAATATAACACACAAATCAATAATGTTAGTATTTTTTAAAACGGCCATATACATGTACATACATATGCTGGTATTTCAGTTCAAATCAATAAAAATTTGGGGTCAATTTTAAAATAAAACCACAGGCTACAGTCAATGCTTTTTTCAAACATTACTAGTTTTACTACACAAAATGAATAAAATAAAAAAGGTCCGGTCCATACTTGCATGTTGGTCCTAAGAGCATGCCAGAACAACTCTCGTCCGACCAGGCACCTTGATATAGCATGGACCAGGCAGTGTCCATCACCATCAGCATGTATCGGTACTAGACATTTCCGTCCTCCATTGAAAGTTGATAATTCATCCAATGTCTTCTTCAGGTAACGTAATGAACCGGATTTATCCTAAATATAATAATAATAATAATAATAATAATAATAATAATAATAATAATAATAATAATAATAATAATAATAATAATAATAACCAATTAATAAAATTAATGAAATTTGCTGCTATACAGTATCCCAACTGATAAGCAGTACAATAGCTGCTAGAGTCAACTAGTCTTCATAAAGGCCATCATTATCAGAAGATCTTGCTCTGTTAGCTTTTTGAAAGAAGAATTATCAGTTTGGGTGCAAGACCACACGTTCTTAGGTAAACTATGATGTACATGTACACAAATCATCATAAAACTTCATTTTGGTATGCCATTGGGTTTATAGGGAGAACCCAGTTCTCAGGGTTCCCAAGGGCTGAGAGACCCAAGACCTGAGATCCTGTGATGGCATTGGGTGACTAAGAACCTGTGAAAGTCTCATCCTTATCCGCCATTCCTATAAAAAGTTATTCCAGTTCTTCTTGGGTCAAACTCAGTTGGGATATACATGTCATGTAGCTTTCTTAATTAACTAATCAACTGATTACCTCTCCATATCCCTTGATATCAAGCATTGACTCCTCAATAGCAAAGGCTCTGCTCCCGAGCTTAGAGCAGTCAAACACCTCACCAAGACCAAGGTCCTTCAGGAGACAGGGCCTGTCGTTCCTGTCCTTTCCGTGTGTCGTCAGTAAATGAGACAGCAGCTTACACTGATAGTTGGATATCCCATTGACCTGATCAAAAATAATAATTAATAATAATATTAATAATAGATCATTACATGGGCATTACTTTAACTAATTCAGCTGTTTTTTTCCCGCCAAACAACGACTTCATTTCAGTGAAAGACCGAGCAAACCTCTCACTCTTTTCTTCTTTCTCTGTCAACTCATGAACATCTTTCAAGAGTGACGTGGTGTGCCTTTGACCACACCCAGTACACTCAACTGAGGCTTCGTGAGAAGGAAAGTAGAGCACAGTGCCACACTACAACAAGACATGAAATAATAATAACAATGGCGTCATTTTTATAACAGTTGGGAGTTGGGACAATTTTGTGTCATTCTCTGCGTGAAAAGATCAGATCAATCAATCAATGTATGTTTTGGTGTTATCTTAAGTCTTGCTTTACTTGTGGGTCGAGACAGGTTGCTGTTGAATATTTAACCCTCTGCTTCAAGGAACCACTGACAGCTGCAGTAGCTGTGTTAATGCTACCCATTAGAGTACTAATGGCCTGGGTTAGTGACAGATTATCGTATCCTGACATTATAGATCTATTTAAAATAATAATAAATAAATAAATAAGAGAAAAATACTTACAGTACATTTATTAGCTGACTCAGAGGTACCACCTATATTAAGCCACACCTTGTTATTGATTCAACTCACCACGTGGTTTCCGTATACTTCCGGACACTTTATTCTAACAAACCACACCCCTTTGAATTGGTAGGTGTGGTTTGTCAGCAGTAAAAATTAAAAGGAGCTAGGCAGAGGATAAAGAAACAGGATTATGGCTGAAGCTGGCAGTGGTCCAGTTATTAGAATAGAGGGACAAGAGGAAGACGAGAAGAATAAAGAGTCCAGGGATGATGGAGGGGAGCCTGCTCGGGGTATACTCAAGAAGAGAGGCCGAGTCATCACTCCAGAAGAAAGGTGGCTAACCTATCCAGCCTAGGGCCTTCCCCTTTTTCTGTAGCAGTAATTAATATACATTATTTATTAATTGTCTGTATAATGGACAAGGGGCAATTGTTATTATTTATTTGTAGTAAGAAGCCATTTAATGACAAGCAATTGTTGTTCCCCCTCCCTCTCTCTCAGGGCTAAAAGAGTATCTGCCAGTATACAATGGGACGAGATGAACATACTAGCGACCGAGCACCCTCCGGATAAAGATTATGGACACATGAAGATTGAGGAACCTAAGACTCCGTATCACGAAATGGTTGAAGAGGAAAGTGAGTCCAAGGATATTCCTGGAGTCACTCCGGAAGATGTTGCACAACAGTAAGCCGCACCCACTAATTTATATTCATTAACTACTAATTAATAAAGTCTTTAATTGTAAACCTACAGTTTTTGTAATGACTGTCCTTCCTTTTTATCTGTGTTTTATTTAATAGCTTTTTTATGCCAAGAAGAACAAAAATATTATTAATATTGTTGTTATTATTATCATTATTATTATTATTATTATTATTATTATTATTATTAACAGCGTAATTAATAAAGGGGAAATTAAGAGCAAATGGGAAGATGAAGATGGTGCCATAACTGATGATGAAATGCTTAGCGAAGAAGAGAAAGGTTTGGAAAGACACCATTTTGTAATGTTTCCTCTCTCTCCCTCTCTCCCCTCTTGTGAACAGTAAAGAAGAGAGAGTTCAGAGAATGGAGAAAAGCACATTACAACGAGTTTGCAGCTGTACAAAGAGCAAGAGAATTAATGAAAGTTAGCTTTTGTTCACCTTATAATAATAATAATAATAATAATAATAATAATAATAATAATTTTTTTAAAATTTATTATTATTAATATCATTATTATTAATAGGAAGATGAGGAAGAGTTAAGGAGATTGGAAGAGGAGGAGGGAGGAGGAGGAGGAGATGAAGGAATGGAAATACAATAACAAGTAATTAATTGAGCGTATCTTTGTTGCATTCTCTCCCTCCCACCTTCAGTAGGTCTTGAGTGAGTAGTTTTTCATATCACGCAGTCGCACCATTCAATAAAACTGTAGTAGAGATTTCTCTGTGAACCTCCTTTTTAGTCACTATATAACATTTATCATACTGTTATTATTATTATTATTATTATTATTATTATTATTATTATTATTATTATTATTATTATTATTATTATTATTATTATTATTATTAGGGGGTTATTGATGCTTTTTATTAATGAATAATAATTAATTATTGTTGGTGGGCGTGGTGAAGGAATATTAATTGATGGGTGTGGTTACAGTACTTTGATGGGTGTGGCCAACTAAAAATTTTATTTTTTCCCTGTTCTAGGGCACAGAGCAGAGCAGAAATGGCAAGCGGTGGCCTATTCTCAAAGCAGAGGGTAAGAGAGAGAAGGAGAGGGAGCCATTATAATACTAAACCCGTAGACTTTCCGTCCTAAAAAGAAATGGGAGAGAGGGACACTGAAGTACGAGCTACACAAACGAGCCAAGGTAACAGTCCTGGTTAGAGGGACTGAAAGGTCAGGATGAGTGTTTCTGCCTTTAGGCATCTTTAAACGCCGGGCTTGACCTCAAGAATGCTGTGGCCTTACCTGCTGATGAAGATGCTAACGACTGGATTGCTGTTCATGGTAAAGGAATCATCAATCATTTGTTTATTTTTGTTAGTTGTTGATTTTTTTAATCGTATTAATCTGATTTACGGGACAGTCGGTGAGTTCTGTACTGAATCAAGCTGCCCAGTTATGTCTGGAGGACCAAAGTAAAGAATGAAGTGTTTCCTGTTTCTCTACTACTCCCCCTCCTCTCTCTCTCTTTTTTTCTCTCTCTCTCTTTTTTTCTCTCTCTCTCTTTTCTCTCTCTCTCTCTCTCTCTCTCTCTCCCTCTTTAGATTTGAATACTACTGGGCTGATGAAGTTCAGAAAAAACCTCAAAAACTACCTGCAAACCAAGTACTGCTTTATTATTATTATTATTGTCATTATTATTATTATTATTATTATTATATTACTGTTTGTTATTGTTCTTGAATAGTATGTCACAAAACTTATGGAATGGATAGAAAAACAAATCAATGACGAAAACATTTTCCCTTCGCAAGTTGGTAAGTAAACACGGAAAAGATTGTTAACTTTCATGACAAATGATGGCTCTCCCCCTCTCTCTCTCTCACCTTTTCTCCTTCCTCCTCTCCCTCTCTCTCTCTCTTTCTTTTTTAAAAGGTACGCCATTTCCAAAGACGTTTTTAGCGACATGCAAGAAGATTCTAACCCGTTTGTATCGAGTGTTTGTTCATGTCTATATTCATCATTTTGATAAACTCATAGCTATAGGAGCAGTAAGACTAATAACTATTAATAACCACTTGACCCACCCACCTCTAGGAGGCTCATATTAATACGTGTTATAAACATTTTTATTTTTTTGTTACTGAATTTAAATTGGTTGATCCTAAAGAATTTGAACCACTAGTAAGCCACACCTCTTAACCACACCCACTCATTGTGTCCTTATAGAGAGATATGACTGCTAGAATTTGCCGCTAAGAAGACACAAACTATTAATAACTAGCTGTTAAGAATAATTAATTAATTATGTGATATATAATTATTATTTTAATAAAAACAACAAGTGAACCATGTACTGTACATAGGTGTGAATTAGCACCTTCTGGCTGTATTTTCAGTATACTTAAAGTATACGGATTTGAATTGTATTCATGTATTGGATGCTCCGTATACTTGACTAACTTGAGCATATACGGAAATTTAAAAAAATGGCTACCTTTTATTGTCAGTTCCTGTTCCTGCTAGTTGATATGGAATGATACCAGTCAGTTAAATGAAATATGATACTGCTATTGATGAACTGAGGGATTTTAACTGCCAGCCTGGCTAATATATAGATAGTGTGATTCATGAATTTTAATTTTTCATACTACATGTTCTATTGGCCTGAATTTTAAAAATTTGTAAAAAAATCCAATTTCGATTGGAATGGGCTTAAACTTTCGACACAACATAAGAACATGTATATGTATCAGAAAACATGATAAAAATGAAGAATTCTCTTTTCATTTTTGGCAAAATTTGGCCAAACTGAGTTCCTGGACTTTTGTTCGATTTTGGAGCAACTATAAAAAGTTATAAAAATACAAACTTGATCAGAATCAGCTCAAACTTTCTTCACAACATAAGAACATGTATATTTATCAGAAAATGTAATTAAAATGAAGAATTCTCTTCTTTTCATTTTTGGCAAAATTTGGCCAAAGTTCCTTTACTATAGTACAGGGACTTTTGTCCGATTTTGGAGCAACTATAAAAAGTTATAAAAAATACAAACTTGATCAGAATCAGCTCAAACTTTTTTCACAACATAAGAACATGTATATTTATAATTAAAATGAAGAATTCCCTTCTTTTCATTTTTGGTGAAATTTAGCCAAAACCCCTTTACTAGTATAGGAACTTTGGTCCAATTTTGGAGAAACTTTAAAAATTTGCAAAATATTTAAACTTAATCAGAACCAGTTCAAGCTTTCTGCACAACATAAGTACATGTACATGATTCATAAACTGGTTGCTTGTGATCAAGTTTCAGGAGAGAATGGAGTAGGGGTGTTGATTAACTTAAAGTGGAGGAGAGATGTATTCTCCTGCTGACTGTAAAGTAAAGGAATGCTTGACACCTCATCACTAAACATGCATATCCTGTCACTCAATATCTCTATGTTTAAACATACATGCCTACACTTTGTTGCTTAAGGCCATGAATGCCTTCTTCCTTATACAGAATGATTCTTGGCACTGGCTCAGGATCGGTTCATGTGATGTCATCAGTCATGCACTCACCTCTCTCTCTCTTGCTGACTGGGGTCAAGTCAATCATTATTTATCATTATTATTATTATTATTATTATTAACGATATATTGTTATTATTATATCATTGTTATCATGATAATATCATCATTGTCCTTACAAATATTCCTCCATTCATGGCTAGACATCTCCCTGTCTAGCCACACAGTATCACCCACCAATCACTGGCTGTGATTTTCATTAAACTTGTTGAAATCATTTCTGCTGATGATGTCATATTACCAGTGAGTCATATTATTACGTCACAGACATCGTGTATAAAATGGCGCGTGATCTCCGTGAAGATCGCTCTGTTTACAGCTGCTTCTGTCACTGCAGTATAACAGGACCTCTTTTTCTTTTAACTGAGAAATACAAAACATTATTTGTTATATACAAGCTTCAAGGAGCTGGCAATGGCTCCAACTCCTCACATATTGTGTTTGATTATGCTCCTAGAGCTCCTCCTTGGGCCCACTTCAGCTCAGCTATCCCGGGACCTCAAGCAAGAACTACTTGACCTGCACAATGGGGCTAGGAGGGACCAGCCTGCTGATAACATGCGAGCTATAGTAAGGACTAGCCTAAAGCACTAACTTTGATAGGCTAGACTCATTAGCACTGTTTTTATTATTATTTGATTGTTTGTATTATCTGGTTCAATGCTTCCTCTCTATGCTAGGAATGGATGACAAGTCTTGCAGATCAAGCTCAAAGGGTAGCCTCCCAATGCACAGAGGCTCCTCCAGATCAGTCAGAGCTCACTGCCTCCCTGAGTGATCAGTACTCATGGATTGGGCTCAATAAACATTTCATAGCTTCAACCGACTCATCTTTAATAACAATAGATCATGCAAGGGAAAGCTTCCAGTGTTGGTCTAATGGAAATACTGAGAACAACTGTCAGTACAGTAGCACTGAAGATAGAGAACAGGTTCATACTCACCTTCACCCTCTCTCTCTCTCCCTCTCCCCTCTCTCTCTCGTATTTCTGCTAAAGCTCCATAATGATACATGTATTATGAACATTGTCTTGACATTATTTTTATGTTGCATTGAATTAAGTTTTTGGTACTACACCAGCTTTACATGATACATGATTACTGTACACATCATAAGATCATTACTTGCCAACAAATGTTACCCATAGTCTATAGCTATTATTATGCTGGTATTGTTTATCACATTTCTTTGTATTTGATTTGTTATAATGAACTCTTAGTGTACAGTGTAGTAGTATTCCAGTAAGTCATGTACATTCTCTCCTCTTGCAGTTATTCTATCCTGATACTCATGTCCTTGGCTGTGGGGCCAAGTACTTCTCTGGAAGTGATCGTTGTCATGTTCTGGGGGTTGGTGTGATGGTGGTCTGTCTCTATGCTCCTGGGTAAGGAGAGGGAGAGAGAGAAAGTTGATATCTGTATGATATCTGTATGTGTTTAATTAAATTACTGATACCTTTTCAAAACAACAACAAAGATTGCTTTATGCCAAATATTTTATACATGTGCATACTTATGAAAATGTAAACTTACAACTTACTGTACAACTGTCCATACCAAAAATATTTTCTTCTCTCTCTCTCCCTCTCCCTCTCTTTCTCTATATAGTTCAGTGAGTGGTTTTAGATCAGCTACTGGTATATCATGCAGAAACTGTCCAACTGTTGCTCCTAATTGTGTCAATGGATTGTGCTGTAAGTATACATATATATATATATATATATATATATATATATATATATATATACATAATATGTACATTATATTATTAATATTAGAATCTACATGTACTGGTTGTTATGTTTTTTTTTATTCTTGTTGAGGTGTAAAGTATTCATAATTATAATTATAGCCTGTTTGTGTTTGTGTCATGCCAAAATATTTTACACATTTAATCAGGCTCTCCCTCATACTGTCAGCAGTCTATTGTGTTTCATGTTCCATTGACTCAGTGTCCATTCCAACTTGTACATGTACATTATGTTAATATGAAAGAGGGAGGGAGGGAGGGAGGGAGAGGTATTTTCACTCCTACTCACTCCCTTCCTCTCACTGTTCTCTTTACATGTTCATGTACCATAGCACATCCCTATACTCCTAATTTGGTACATGGACGTGCACATCACCTGAGTTGCTGATATTTGACCTCATTCCTAATAAGGATCTCTTGTTTTAATTTTTGTAATTATTAGTAAAATTGTAAGCGCTATCTTGTTACCTATCCTCCCTCTCTCCCCCTCTCTTTTTTTCCCTCCCTCTCCCCCTCTCTCCCTCCCCCTCCCTCTCCCCTCTCTCTCCCCCTCCAGCCCCCAGTACCAGTATTCCTCTTGTTCCAGAAGACGATGATGATGATGGCAATGATAATGAACCAGCTCCTTGTAATAATACCACACTATTAGTGTACAGATAACATGTGTCTCTTTTTATTGTATAGATATATATTACATATCTGACAGGCATGGTAGCTATGCTGGTGGTAGACTGATTACTCTAATCGGAAGAAGTATTATTTATTTATTTAATATTATATTTATTTGTCTGTTTATAGATTTTGCTAAAGACCAGTTCAATCGTGATGATCCTAACATTGGTAACAGGGTGGTGTTCACTGATGGGTCTGATAACATTACTTGTGAGGTGGTTACCTACTACACCACCACTAACAGGATTAAGTGCATCATGGGGTAAGATAATCTATATTATTTATAATAATAATAATTATTATTATTATTGTTGTTGTTATTATTTCAGCCCAGCTCCAAGGAGAGTTGATAGTTCATACCTTGCGATTGTTACTGTTGACGGTAAAGAGGTACCTAAAGCTCAGACTTGTCCTGATGGGGATCACCACTGCACCTTTACAGTTAGTGTTACTATTATTAGTAACGACTCATTACATCATGTTATTGTTTTAATAGTATTATAGCTGGGCCACTCCTTACATTGAGAGACTCACTCCTGATGCATTTGTACCAGGTAAGACATGTACTGTGTGAGTACAATATGGTATACCTGTTTATTAAGGTGAAGAAACTGGTCCTGTTACAATGACTGGTCAAGTATA
>NW_003546330.1:105241-181237 GCF_000090795.2 Amphimedon queenslandica | reverse complement strand
AGGCTAGACCCTATGGCTATCCTTACACTGATAGATTGGTCCATTCAAGAGAGACTCTATCGTGACAGTTATACTTACACACCTGAGTTTGGTGAATTGTATCTTATCAACCAGCGATACACAGGGTTCTTTGTCCCCCCCATTGACAGCTATTATACTTTAAATGTTAATTCTGATGATGGAGCTCGCCTGTATCTCAGTCCTAATGCATCAAGAGATCACAAGGAACTGGTGGCTTATATACTGGGCCATACTACCAGCTGGAATCAAATTGATACTCAAATATCCAAACCAATCTACCTCAGAGCTGGTATGTGTACTGAGCCATTACTGATTGTACATGTACATGTATTGTCTTTGTACAGGTGAGGCTTATTATATGGAGGGTGTCCAGCTACAAGGGTATGGTCCATGGAGGTTTGGTATTGGGGCTAAGATACACAACCTGTCCTGGACTGAAGATGTTGCTGATATTGACTATGAAGAACAAGTTATAAGAACAACATCCACTGTAGTACATGAGACACAAGTAAGGGGTGGGGCAGGGGGCAGGGCTAATGTAAGGGGTGGAGCTAAAGTTTAATGAGTATCTTGTATTAGATGTTGAGTCTAATGGCGGCTCCCAGAATACAGTCTCTCATTATTGATTTGGATCCTGATCAACCAATCAGTTTCAATCTAACATTTGACGGCCAAACCACACCTCCTCTATCATCAGCTGATAATGACACAGTGATCAATAATGCGTTGAATTCACTTGAATCAATTCAAAATATCGGCAGTGTCAGTGTTATCAGTAATCGATCAGCAGATGATATTTTAGAATTATTCGTTATATTCCACTCCACTCAGCCAGTAGTACCAGGACCAATTGAAGTATCATCTAATGTCAATTCTACTAGCGATACAGAACAAGGTCTTCAACTACCAGAGCACTTCAGTCTCTCCTTTGGTACTAGATCCACTCAAGCTCTCTCTGTTAATTCAACTAGCTCAATGATATCTAATAGTATCACTGATCTCTTCTCCACAAAGTGCAGTATTTCCAGCCCAGGGGTGATTCATTTCAAAGACTCTTATGACGTCTCTATATACCGTTACAGTTATTATGGTACTCTGGACTCCAGCGTAGAGCCTTACTGTGGGCGGTACAGTATTAAGAACCCTTCAGTACTCTGGAGGTATGACAGATCCAGAGATGAGAGGACCAACACTGTTAATGAACCAGCCACCATATCACCTTTTGGACTGAGATATGTAAGTCCACGTGTATTATTATTAATTTATTATTTATTAGGTTTTTTTCATAATAAAATTATGTATTTATTTCATAATATTATACATTATTATTATTTACAATGTTGTTGTTATTATTTACAATGTTGTTGTTATTATTTACAATGTTGTTGTTATTATTTACAATGTTGTTGTTATTATTTACAATGTTGTTGTTATTATTTACAATGTAGGTTTGTTTTGCTCATTATGGTCCATTGCCTAACTCAAGACTAAGACTCACTGTCAGGACTACCTCCTTTCAAACCTTTAACTTCCCAGTCACACTCTCTGAGGACCTGAGCAGATGGAACTACATGTGTGTTGATGTATACCCAGTCATTCATGAGAGGTTCGGCTCACCTAGTGGTCTTTATAATCTGACTCATGTGAGGTTCAATAGTGGGACCTATCCTGACTTCTGGATTGATGAGTTTAGCATTACAACAGCAAAAACTTCTGGTATGAGAAACTATTTGTATTACATTAATGATCTTTCTGCTCTCTCTCTCTCTCTCTACTAATACAGTTCAACAGACAGTACCAGCAGTAAGGCCCAATGGAATATTCATTAGTTCTGTAGAAACAACATCAATAGATCCAGTTCCCTCCACTCTATACTGTACTGACTACACTGACCCACTAACCTGTCTCATACCATACAGACAATTCACTGTAGAATACACAGCACACCACTGTGGATATGGTATGCCATTGATCAGTACTTCTCCTAGCTACACTGCTAAAGTATCAAGACTATTAGCTGGTTCTCCACCAGTGGGGGGATCATTTGACCTCTCATTTGAAGGAAGAACTGTTTATAACATATCAGCAACACTAACTGGAGGAGAAATGGAGGCAGTATTAGAGTCTGGTCTACCTGATGAAGGAGGATTCACTGTATCCAGGACTGGAGTATGTTCAGGATATTCATGGACAGTGAGATGGACCAGTAGACCAGGAGACCATCCTCTGATGGTGACTGATGGCAGTAGACTGGAGGGAGTTGTGGCTCAAGTGTCTGTAGAGTGGAGTGTTGATGGTGGTGTCTGGATGAGACCACTAAGAGGAGACATGCTGAGACTACCTGAACTCAATCCACAGGTACTATATAGTTAATTCCTTTATACATGAAGTAACTTGGTGCTATAGCAGCATTATGATCTTTATGCAACTTATTTGCTGCCAATAATAAAAACCTGCTCTATTCTGAGTACCAGTTCTTAGTTGCAAGTTGCCTCTTTTATAAAGAAGTACTTTATTTATATTTAATTCTTTCCTCTCAATAGGTTGAGGTATCTGTCAATGGCATCCCTGCTTCCTGTAGATCAACTAACTGTTCTTTCACTTTCACTTCAACTAACAGCACTCCTCTTGTCACTGGTGTCTCCCCAGTCTCAGGAGGGCAGGACGGGTCCACTATCAACATTTATGGTTATAACTTTGGCGATGATGTTGCCAAGGTAACGGTTACCATAGGCGACAGTCCTTGCATGGTTCAAAGTCTTGATTCTGGTCTGATCAGGTGTATTCCTGGTCCCAGTGTGGCCGGTATCAGTCCCATTAGTGTTCATATTGATGGTATGGGTTATGCTGACATTGATGACAATATAACCTTCACTTATTCACTGATACTGCACTCAGCCTATCCTAACTATGGCAGTATCAGTGGTGGTAATACAGTCACGTTATCTGGTACTGGATTACCAGTGATACCTGCTGGAGCAGCTTCATGTTATTGCAAAGACTGTTGGCCTTGTCTTGGTTCCTCCTTCCCTGATGTGTATGTGTTATTTGGTGACTATCCCTGTCTTGTTGCTAGCTCTAACCTAACTCAATTGAGTTGTATTGTCCAGCAACATGTACCAGCTACAGTGAATGTATCAGCCAGTGTCAATGGAGTCACTGCAGTACTTGCTGATGAGTATGAGTATAGTACTGATGATGTGTCTGTCATTAGTGCCATCACTCCATCAATGGGTCCTTCCATTGGAGGTAAGGATATACTGTAGCTCAATAGACTTTGTGTGTAATTGATTCAATACATATACATGTTCTTATGTTGTGTAGAAGTTTGAACTGATTCCAATCAAAATTGGATTTTTCACAAATTTTTTAAGTTGCTCCAAAATTAGGCCAAAGTCCCTGTACTATAGTACATAGAATTCCAGAAAAAGTCTCCAAGAGATTTCTCCAATTTAATTAATACTAATGACTACATTAAATTATTATTATTATTATTATTATTATTATTGATAGGTACTACTGTCACTATTACTGGTCAGCGTCTATCAAACACCACTTCAGTGTTTATTGGTGGATCAATCTGTGACATTGTATCAGTATCAGTATCAAGTATCACTTGTATCACATCAAGATCATCTCCTGGTCAACATATCGTTACTGTTGAGGGTAATACATCATTCGGTATAGCACTAACGCAATCAATAATTGATCAACCTGATATCTTAACTCAAGGATCCTTAACGCTAACACAATTAATGACTAACGATATTCCAGTCGGTCCTGTGGTCACTGGTACTCTTAACTTCACGTACCAGTTCCTTGTAACCAGTGTCACCCCGTGCAGTGGGTCGCTGGTCGGTGGTAATCAGTTAACAGTTAAAGGGAGTGGGTTTGTGTCGGGTCTCGGTGTCCACATGAGTGGGTCGGACACTGATTGTGTCATTCATTCAATGAATTATAATGAAATTAAATGTACCTTACCTCCAGTCACTGGAACCAGCCATACCATCAGCAACAATGGAACTGACCCTGGTTAGTGTAATCATTGTGTTGTGTTTATTTATTTATTTATTTAGTTCGTGGTTTATATTTTGCTTGGTCCCCATCAACCATTGAAATACTCCAGGGAGACAGCATTACTGTAAGTATAGCACTACCCACTCTACATATTTATTATTTTATTATTTATATTTCTAGTGGCAATGGGATGGTTCCAGATTTGTCATTCCTCAATATTTTGAAGTACACCAGACCTCTAGCCTCATGTCCAGTTCTCATGTACCGGGCGGGTTCCGTTCAGCCTCCAGTGTCACTGGTAATTACACCAATACCTTCACTGCTCCTGGTACTTACTACTATACCACTGATGTTAATGATGCTTGCCTCAACTGTTATATGAGTGGAACTGTCATCGTTAGATCAATATCAGATATACCGTCTCAAATCAGTGTTAACTATGATCGTGCTATTGAAGCTGATTTCAAAATGGAAGGAGAAGAATCAGAGTCTAACTGTTATTCTTGTAGCTCAGTCCACAATAATTCAGAGGTCCCTACATACCTCTACAGCACCTGTGACACTCCATTAGTCACTGAGGTAAACCCTCAGTACATCAGTATAGGATCAGTCATTACTGTCGAAGGGACTGGTTTTACTGCTAACAGCAGTAAGGCTAGTATCACCTTTAGTGACTGTCCCTGTCTTGTACAAGATGTCTACAACGAGACTACAATAACTTGTAGACTGGACTCATCCTGTCAACCAGCCCCTTACACTCTCCTGCCTCTCTCTCTACTCATTGATAACAAGGGGCATGCCTTGTTACTGGGACCAGAGGGAGTTGTAATTAAACCAATAGTGACAGGGTTATCCCCATCAAAGGGCTCTGTACTGGGTGGTAACGTACTCACAATAACTGGTCATTCATTTGCTGAGACTGATGATCTAACTGTTCTTATTGCTGACAAACAATGCGACATGCTATCAGTGAACTACACTAGCATACAGTGTATTGTACCATCCTCTGACTCCGCCTTTAACTCCTCCCACCTTGTAAACGTCACCTACTCCTCTCAAGAGACCCTTCTTTGTGTAACGGCAGTGGGTGGAGACTGTTACTATGACTACGAGCCTGATAATACCCCAGTGGTTGAGTATGTGTCTCCGGGCACAATAGGAGGTGCTCATAATACGACTCTACTGATAACGGGGTCACTACTGTCAGGGCAGTCGCTGGTATGGGTGGGCTATACTGAATGTGGAGGTGTATCGATGACTGGTACTGATGATGAATCAGTCAACATAACCTGTACTGTATCACCGATACAAGCTGGAGACTATAGACTAACAGTCCTTACTCCAGGGTATGGCTATGCACTGTTTGATGATGTGGAAGACAGCCTGATCACTAGTCAGTTGAGAGTGGACTCCATATCTCCAGTTAGAGGTAGTACCAGAGGTGGTACTCAACTCACGTTATCAGGTATTGGGTTTAGTTCACTCATGAACAATAACTCAGTCAATATCAGTGGCCAGCCTTGTCTCATCAGATCCAGCAGCTATTCTTCAATCACCTGTGTCACTCCTGATCTTAATGGTGAGGGAAATCACACTGTTGACGTTACCGTGGCAACCCCAGCCTTTCACAGACGCCCACGCAGAGAGGTGTTCAATCCATTGATATTTGAATATGATATTGAGGCCACACCCACAATAACCAGTGTGAGTCCTACTAGTGGTCAAAGAGGTGATCTCATTGTTATCAGTGGTGACGGGTTCTCTACTAATATCGGGGACACTAGTGTTAGTATAGGTCAGTCAGTCTGTAATGTCACCAGTGCCAATGGCACTACCATACAGTGTTCACTGGGTACTAACTTTGTCGGCCGGTATCCGATTGATGTGAGGATTGACGGTAAAGGACGGGCTACTGGTGATCTTGTGTTTACCTATACCCTGATAGTGTCTGGGGTCAGTCCTAGCAATGGTAGCTTTGCTGGTCTGAATACAGTAACATTGAGTGGTATTGGGTTCAACCCTGTGGCCATTAACATCAGTATATGTGGTAGAGTGTGCAGACAGAGCTCTCAGAGACCATCACTGACTAGTCTATCATGTATAGTTCCATCATTCACTGATACACTCACCAATGAGAGTATAACCAGCACTGACTGTGATGTGATCATCACTAGTCTATCAAACACCATTACACTAACTGATGCTTATAACTTCAACAGGGACCTCACTCCTACTGTTCACAGTGTCAATCGTACAAGAGGAGGTACTGCTGGAGGGTCCCTACTATTGATAGGAGGGACTGGGTTCACTTCTACTGTTAACGTCACTATAGCAGGGACTGTGTGTACAGTCAGAGAAAATACCAGTACTTCTATTGTCTGTGAGACTGGTCCTGCTGGTGTGTCAGTCACTGCTACTATAATGGTCTTTGTTGATGGAAAAGGATTCGCTATATCTAATGTCACCTTCCAATACGTGGACCTGTGGAGCTCTGTGTACACGTGGGGTGGGACCTCTCTCCCAGTTGAAGGAGACTTTGTGATAGTCTCATATGGACAGACCCTGGTCCTTGATATAAAGACCCCGATACTAAAGATATTACTGATACAAGGAGGAGAGCTAATCTTTGATGATGAGGAAGATGGCGTTGAGCTTCACTCAGAGAATATACTAATAACTGGAGGGGGGCTGTTACAGATTGGGACAGAGACAACACCATACAAGCACAAGGCACAGATTGTGATGTACGGCCACAGACTATCACCTGAGATACCATTGTACGGTGCTAAGACCCTTGCCGTCCGTAACGGTACCCTGGACCTCCACGGTCTACCGATAAGGGACACTTGGACTCGTCTTAATGCCACCGTGAGACCTGGTGGCACTGAACTGACCGTCAAACACAATGTATCGGACTGGAGCATTGGCGGGAAAATAGTACTAGCATCTACCAGCTACAGTCAAAGAGAGAATGAAGAACTGACGATCACTAATATAACAAATGATGGATACACAATTCATGTAACACCTCCAGTGAGTTACACTCACGTGTCACTGATACAGACCATTCATGGACAGACCATTGAAACTGCTGGGGAGGTAGGCTACCTCACTAGGAATGTCGTCGTAAGAGGAAACAGAAATGACGAATGGAACATACAGTTTGCTGATTGTCCTCAGGAGTTCAAACCAGGACAGTTTGATGTACAGACCTGCTTTGGTGGTAGGTTTGGAGCTGAAGTTATTGGAGATGAGTTTGGGTCTCAGATAATGTTACACAAAGGACCCAACGACAGGATAAGAGGACGTATTGAGTTTATTGAGGTCACTCATGCTGGTCAGGCCTTCCGTCTCGGGCGCTACCCGATCCATTTTCATCTCAACGGTGACGTGAGTGACTCTTATGTTAGAGGCTGCAGTATTCACCATACCTTCAACAGAGCAGTGACAATACATGCTGTGGATAATCTACTAGTGGAGAGGAACGTTGCCTTCAATATAAAAGGACATGCTTATTTCTTAGAGGATGGTATTGAGATTGGTAATGTAATACAGTATAACCTTGGAGTGTTTGTAAGGGCCTCAAGCTCACTGCTAAACGTTGATATCACACCCGCTACCTTCTGGTCAGTGAACCCAAACAACACCTTTAGACACAACGCGGCTGCAGGTGGGACACACTTTGGTTACTGGTACCGCCCACCGACCCACCCCACGGGCCCATCCTTCACCACTGCAGTTAGACCAGTCAACGACCCAATGGGTGAGTTCTTCAATAACTCAGCTCATTCCTTCGGCTGGTATGGTATATGGATATTTCAAGAGTACTATCCAGTTAACCAAGACACCTGTGATACCGTTACACCAGCTGTCTTTGACTCACTCCTTGCCTGGCGTAATGATCGTGGGATTGAGTTCTCTGAAGTAGGAGCAGTCCAGCTAAAAAACAGTGTTCTTCTTGACAATACTGTTGCTGGTGTAGAGTATACCCTTGTTAAAGCTGGCTGGGGTAAGAGTGGAGCCCTTATTGAGAATATTCTAATTATTGCCCACTCTGGCCTCCGAGAGGTTGATGATGCTAGGCTGAGGGGAGGTCCCCCAGTCTGCACTGCCTCGGGTGTTAAAACACCTCATACTTATTTCTTTACAGTGTCCAACGTGACTCTTGTCAACTTTGATGAAGATGGTTGCTATGCTTTAAGAGCTTGCTCTCACTGTAGGGGTATGTTACAGGGTGGGTTTGAAGCAAGGTTTGAGAAACTGACGTTCACTAACAGTCCTAATAAGGTATTCTGGCAATGGGAGAATGAGAATGTGTTCCGAGATATGGATGGGTCACTGACGGGTCAAGCAGGAGGTGCCTTAATACCAACCTCTGGTCTGTTGCCCCCCACTCTCTGTCGTCATGACGACTCGTCATCTAGTGGTGGTGTGAATGGATCAGTCTGTGACCCAGGGCTGGAGTTTGTTAGGTTTGCCATGATTACCCCAGTCCCCTCCTCCCTCATGTACAGAGACCTGATGATAAGCAACGAGCATGGATCCACTGTTGTACCTTTTGTCCTCAAGAGGTTGATTCATGGTGCAGGCTACATGGCTTTGTTACCGACCAGAAGAGTCCACCAGTTGGACTGGCCTGGTGGAGAAAGGTTTGTCAACATCAGTTACAATGCACTTTATTCCGGTATCAACTCATCTGAGTATTTGTGGATCAGACATGATTTCAAAGACGTTGTCAACGGTATCACACTAAATGGTGTTGAAAGTAATTCCAGTGATTCCCTACCAGCTGGGGGTGTGTCCTCCATAGGTGATTGGTACAGTGATGTGAATGAGACTACTGTCACTTACTATGTCAACGGTACTAACCCGTCATGTCCTGTTGATGTGTCAGTAGTATTCTCCTCCTATCAGTGCTTCTATGAGAACTGTATCCCTCCTCCTCCTCCTGAACCAGTCACCCCACGTCCCCCTGGTCGTCCCAGTGTCACTCAGATGTGGTCCAATGTCTCTATATGGCCTGATGGGTCCCTCCCTTCCAATAACACTGATGTGTATATCGGCTGTGATCTTTACGTACTGGTGGATGTTCCTCTCCCAGTATTGAACACACTGACAGTATGTGGTGGGTTAGAGTTCCTCGATGATAGGGACCATGTTCTTGAGGCTAACAGGATCCTCATTGATGGAGGAGGAGTACTAGTCGCTGGTCGCAATGAGACTCCGTTCCAACACCAGTTGATGATAATACTGAATGGATCACTTTCATCTCCTGAATACAGACTACCTAACCTTGGTCCTGTCTTAGGTGCTAAAGGGCTAGGAGTGTTTGGTCAGTTATTGTTACATGGCAAAGAGACCTCACGTAGCTGGACAGGATTAGCTGAGACAGCAGGACCAGGTACCAGTACAATCCAGTTACTGGAGCCTGTTGATTGGAACCCTGGAGATGAAATAGTGATAGCAGCTTCTTACTATGAGATAGGTGAAACAGAGGAACGTGTTATTGCTAGTGTCAGTAACAATGGACTCACGTTGACACTGACCCAGCCATTAGGGTTCACTCACCTTGGAGGAGAACATAACACTGAGTGTTGTAAAGTTAACATCAATGCTGAAGTGGGTCTCCTAACACGTAACATTAAGATTCTTGGTACTCACCCTAACGCCACCACCGACCTATCAAAGACCCAGTCCTATGGTTGCAGGATACTGGTCAGTACCTACTACAACACTTCCAGTGGAGTTCACACCGGACTGGCTAGGTTGTCAGGGGTGGAGTTTAATGGGTGTGGTCAGGAAGGATTTGTGGAGAATTTTGATCCTCGTTTCTCAGTCTCATTCCTAAACACTGGAACCATCATTGGTAACAGCTCATACATCAGATCCTGTTCATTCCACAATGGCTACAGTACTGGTATCGGGGTATTTGGTACTGATAACATGTTCATTCATGATAACGTCATTCACAGATCAGTTGGACCCTCTCTAAAGCTGGCCGGCACTGGTCACAGTATTATTAATAATTTAGCAGTAGTGGCTTTGTTCCCTGGGACCTATCGCTCTCCTGAAGAACCTTTCAACGATGAATGGACTGCTAACTTTGATCTAGTAGACGCTGAGGATTACTCTTTAATAGGTAATTCAGCTGCTGGTGGCAGTAAGGCAGGATTCCACACTAATGGAGAGAACTGCCTCCTTGATAACTTTACACCAAAATGGAGGGACAACGTAGCCCACTCCACGCTCCATGGTATCCACATGGGCTATAGAGATGGGTACAGCAGTGGGATCAATGGCTGCTCCTCCTTCCACAGTTTTAAAGTATACAGCTGCTATCATTATGGCTTCTTCTCCTACTCAAGGGCTGGAATAATAATAACTGATTCTTTGTTTGTTAATAACTATGCTGCTACCTTCACTGCAGTAATGGCCCCTCCTTCTCGCTCTCATGTCGTTGGTAATAAAACCGTCATTATAAAGGATACTAAAATAATGTCTACTCTACATCCTAATGGAGGATCTGTGAATTGCACTGAATACAGTCGTGAGCCAATCATTGCTACTCACCGTACATCTCACCGGGGTTTGAATCGTGGTGGTGCTCATGTGGGAGTCATTCTCACTTCTTTTGTATCAGGAGTGGGCCACTTCCCAAAAGCAGCCTGGTGGAGTATCATCAGTTACCCAGCCATTAATGGTCTGACTAGTTTAACCAATGTCACTTTCTGTAACTTTGCTACTCACTGCAATCAGAAACCAGAGGCAGCCATCATGACCCACCCTGGCTCTGAGGATTGCCAGCATCCTCTCTGGACTGAGAGGATCTCATATGAGCTAGGATCCAATGCTTCTAAATTCTTCAACCACAACCCGAACTTGGGTAGCATTAACCCGTCAGACTGTGTTGATATGGATTGTGACGGACTCAAGAAGATACTCATTCGTGATAATGATGGGTCCTTCCTTGGAACCCAGGGACTCTCTACTCTAGTGTCTAGATCAGAGCTGGAGTGGGACGGGGACAGGAGGCGTGGTCTGGGAGACTATCGTATCCCAATTGCAATGTTAAGCAGACCCAATGGCAGTAGAATAGATCCTGACGTTATATACCCAAACAAAGGTATCTACAGAGGGTCCTCCTGTGAGTTTAACACAGACTACAACAGCTACTCTTGTGCCGGTATTGATCACCTCATGTTAGTGATTGAGAGTCTTGATGCTGATACTGAGGTGAGACGTCTCTCCCCAGTTGGTGTTGGTGCTGATGGATACATTGACCTCATTAACGGGCCACAGGATCACGGCTGGTGTGGTGGCTACACGTGTCAAGAAAGGATATCAACATTCTTTGCTATAGTAGCAGCTGGTCTCAACTATACTATCGGCCTCACTAGTACTAATCCTCAGAACACTAACTTTATCTTGTTACATGCCACAGACTCTCAATCATTGCGTGTTGCTTACATTTACAACAATCCTCAAAGACTTGACGTCTATGTTGGTTCCGAGTACATAATACCCACCAATGGGTACTTGCAGGATGGAAACCTTCGCTATCGTCGAGGAGAGAACTTTATTCCGTCTCTGACCGAATCCCATGGAACTAATTATTACGACAGGACGGAGAAGAAACTTTACATCATCGTAAGAGGAAATGCCCCAGTGAGAGTTGAGACCACACCCGTCATACAGCTGGGTATTGACTTGCCTCCCGTCACTGTGGATGAGTTCTTTGAAACTAACCTGATACAGAACCTTGCGTTGCTTCTGGGCATCAGTCCGAACAGGATCAGAATAGTCAACGTTGTTTCTGAGGGAGGGGCCAGGAGAAAGAGACAGACTGAGGAACGAACAAGAGTTGAGATTGAGATTGGGGACGCACCATCAAATGAAACAACAACAGAAAACAACAACAACAACAACAACAATGGTACTGATACTGGATATGACAACACAACAACAACAACACCAACAGATTCAGAGGACACTGTCTACAATGAACTGGTCAATATCACTACTAAAGTAGGTGAGGTGATACAGACAGGTGAACTCTCTCAAGAGATTGGTTATATGGTACTGGACGCTCAGATCACAGAACCACAGCCAATGGTGACTGACCCAACCGGAGGAGTGAGGGCCACTAATGAAACTGGAGGACCTCAACCAGGAGACAATGGGACAGCATCACTCCCAACCTTCAATGAACAGCAAATGATGGAAGAGAACGAGCAGAGGAATGAGACAACATCCATTGAGCTGAGTATTCCTACTCAACTACGTATCATATCTCTACCATCAACCGGAATAGAAGGTATCCCTATGAGCAACCCACCTCTTGTCTCTATGTTTGATGGACGTGGGAACGTCATTAGTACCCTTGGTGTTGGGTTACCATGGTTACTAACAGCCAGTATAACCAATAGGATTGAAGGGGTGTTTCTAACTAACGGGACTGCCAGTATTGGCAATGGTATGGGTCTATTCTCAGGGTTTACCTTCAGTCATTCCGGCACTTATCAGCTGATATTCACTGTAACCTATCCAGCAACTGCTAATTTTACTGTCACAGCATCTACCTCTATAACCATAGCAACCCGTGGGTTACGCCTCTCCTTAATAAGAGGACCTCCTAGAACTGGTAACACCACGTTCCCCCTCCCAGGCTCCACACTAGTTCATGTGATTGATGCTCATAACGGAGAGGTTGCTGATAGTCTGGGTTGGAGGGGTAGGGCCTGGTTCATGAGAGCTGTATTGATTGATGGTAGTGACAAGAGTCAGAACATGATGAATAGTGTTCGTATTGTCAATGGGACTGCTTCCTTCCCTCCGTTCCATATAACCAGTCCAGGGTCTTATAGGATTAGGTATTCCGTCTATACAGTACCTAGCAGTCCGGCTAATGAGTTACCTGAGCCCATTGAGTCTGAACCTATTGAAATCAGTGAGTATCAAGTGGCCCGTTACACTGTCACTTACAATAACAGCTATCCTGATATTATTAGTGGACATGAGGAGGCATTCATATCTCATTTCACCAGTCAGCTAATGTCCTCTTATCCTGATATATACTTATTCAATGTGTCTGTCACTGAAGGAAGTATCATAGTGTCCTTCTCTGCTACCAGTTCCAATTTGAACTCTCTCCTCTCTTTCGTAGAGTCACTGCCAGAATCTCCTGCTATTACCACTCTCAGTTTCCGTGGCAACTCGTTGGAGCTGGTATCAGTGTCTCAGGGTCCCCCTGTGACCCCGCCCCCTACCACTCCCCCTACGGAGAGCACTGACAATAAACTGATAATCACAATAATATCGGCCTCAGTCAGTGGGGCTGTGCTCATTGCTATAGTCTGTCTAACTATCATCATATTCGCTTACAACTGTTACAAGGTCAAAGCAAGAAAGAAGAGATATTACCGAGGACGTGGTAAGGGAAGCATTTATGGAGCTCATTCCTCAACAGTCTATTCAAACAAGCCGATATTTGATGAGAGTGAAGGAGGTTTCCACACTTATCATCTTGTGTCTGAGGGATCAGGGAAGAAGAAATCTTATGCTGTTGCCATGGAAACGGAGTCAGTTAAAGACGCTCCAGTGGAGTATGCTAGTATTGATGAGAAGGGGGTGGAGCTTACCAGATACACGACCATTGAGAATGAGATGAAGGAGAAGGACACTGGGTTTAATGGAGAGAACCTTTATGAGAAGGTTAAAGATGGAGATAGTTTCCATGACGACGAGAAGAAGACTGAATCAAACGTTTATACATACCTTTGAGTTAATTAATTATTAATTAATAATTAATTAATTATTACTTTTGTTTATTCAGCTGCTTTATTAACATTGTCAAATATCATCAGTATTTTTATTTTTGTCATTATTATTTTTGTTGTTTTTTTGTAGTAGAACAGTTATATCTAATATTACGTATTTATTGTGTCTTTTGGTTTTTAATAATTATTTTAACTGTCATTCATTGACTATGCTGAGAGTAAAATTATATTTCCTGATACATATACATGTTCTTATGTTGTGTAGCAAATTTGAGTTGATTCCAATAAAAATTGAATTTTTTATGAATTTTTAAAGTTGCTCCAAAATTGGGCCAAAGTCCCTGTACTGTAGTACAGGGATTTTTGTCAGATTTTGCCAAAAATAAAATTTTGAGAATTCTTCATTTTAATTTTTTTCCTGATACATATACATGTTCTTATGTTGTGTAGCAAGTTTGAGTTGATTCCAATAAAAATTTAATTTTTTATGAATTTTTAAAGTTGCTCCGAAATTAGGCCAAAGTCCCTGTACTATAGTACAGGGACTTTGGCCAAATTTCGTCAAAAATAAAATTTTGAGAATTCTTGATTTTTATGATTTTTTCTGATACATATACATGTTCTTATGTTGTGTAGCAAGTTTGAGTTGATTCTAATAAAAATTGAATTTTTTAATGAATTTTTAAAATTGTTCTGGTCTGTGTTCTTTCTTCAGCCATTTTACAGAAAATAGTATTTTCAAAAATACAAAAGTGAAAATGGCTAAACCAGTAATAGTTTGTGAGATATTGTAAATGACAACACAATAACAATAATAATAATAACAACAACAACAATAATAATAACAATAATAACAATTAAAAATGGATAACTGAAGAGCATAATAATAAAGAATTAATGTTAATAATGTTAATAATGCATTAATTAGTGGTTATACAGTGCATGGAAGGATTAATATGAAAATAAATGTAAATGTTAAATTGTTTATAAGTAACAAAATCATTTAAATGTGAAGTGTCTTTAATAAGGTGACCTGCTTCAGTGAGTGTGTGTGAAAGGTGAGTATAGATAATAGTGTTACAGTGTCTATTGGTGAATGATATTATAAGAGGGTGCAGCTGTTACTAAAAGGATCATTATATCAAACAAATGATGTGGAACTCTCGAGTGTAATTATGGTATAACCTTCTTATCATCTCTGTAAGGAGAGAGAGAGAGAGAGAGGTTAAATGATAGTCATTATGATAATAATATAAAACTACAGTAAGTAACTTTAAAAATTCATAAAAAAATTAATTTTGATCGGAATCAGCTCAAATTTGCTATACAGCATAAGAACATGTATATGTATCAGAAAAATTCATAAAAAGTAGAAATTCTCAAAATTTAATTTTTGGCGAAATTTGGCCAAAGTCCCTGTACTATAGTACAGGGACTTTTGCCCGATTTTGGAGCAACTTTAAAAATTCATAAAAAATTTAATTTTTATTGGAATCAACTCAAACTTGCTACACAGCATAAGAACATGTATATGTATCAGAAAAAATCATAAAAATCAAGAATTTTCAAAGTGTTATTTTTGGCGAAATAGTACAGGGACTTTGTCCCTATATTGCACATTTACGTGAGTATTGTTTAGGTGTTACATAGACTCATACCGTGGCTCTCTCTGGAGTGATACCTCATAAAGAGTATCATCATCAAGAAATGCAAACTTGAGCAGCGACTCATGAAGAGCTGGGACCTCCTCAAAATTATATGATTTATCCTTTAGAGAGAGGGAAAATAATAAATAAATAAATAAATATATTATTATTATTATTATTATTATTATTATTAATTACTTGTCTTAATATGAGATCTCTTATCTGATGATATATCAGACGGCACTTTGAGAAATTAATGAGATTATCTCTGTGAAAGTTTGGATTGCCATTATCAAGAAATGTCAAATCAGACATGTACAGACCACTGAAAATACAAAAAATATCATCATTATCATCATCATCATCATTATTATTATTATTATTTATTTATTCATTAATCCTTACAGGTATGGTATGCAGGGATTGCTAGCTTTCTTCAGATCTTCTCTCAATAGTTTAAAATGGTCGCCAGGTCTTGCCATCTCTTGTAACTCGTTGAGTCTTTTATGAAGAACCTTGTCCAGTTTACCGAAGGTCTTTGTGAGTCTGTTGATGGAGTGATGGGCGAGCCCATTGAGAAGGGCCATTAGTGTACAGAAGTTATTCATCGAATGCAAATGCTGTTAATGAGAGAAAGAGGGGAATCAGTTTGAACTTTAAAAAATTTAAAAATCAACATTTAAAATTTCAAAAATTTAAATATAGAATGCTGTTGAATTAAAAGGATATAGCCTTACGTTGCATATTTGAATGAATCCCTGTATCCTCTTAGCTCTCTGCTGTATGTCCTTCTGAGACAATATGGTGGTAGCGACCCAGAGGGTGAGGTTGTTCATCCGGTCCACTAGTCGCAATATATTCTGAGCACGGGCCCTGTATTTGGGTTTCTGCCAGGCCTAGTGTAATATAATAATAATAATAATAATAACAACAACAACAACAACAACAACAACAATAATAATAATACAATACCTGGTTGAGTAGTTCCGCTGGTTTTATTTTAGCAAAGAGGCTGAAGTCAATGAGAGTTAGTTGACGGGCGATCTCCTCGGGATCAAAATCAAAGACACTCAATACTGGGCCAGGATTAGCTGGAAACTGAATAAGTAATAGAAGTAATTATTAAAACCTTTATTTATTTATTTATTTACTTTGACTGGTGGTGGGGGGTCCCTGAACATTTTCACATTTCTTTTCTGTATCAGACCCCTTATGGAGAGAATATTGGTCCTCAGTGGTCTACAAAGTCTGGGGTGATCCAGAACCAGAACTGAACTGATGAAATGAAGGATATTATCCTGGAGTGTCACATTATCTGAAATAAAAGAGAGAGACATTAAATTGATAATGATACAATTAATATAAAGGTGTGTCAATTAAAATTATCTTTTAAAATGCGGTACCTTTAAAATCCACTCCATACTCCACCCAGAGTCTGAGAGCGTTGATGACACGAGCCTGTATCGTCTGTCTCATTTGTGAGAACTCTCCTAAGCTCGTTCCTAAAGGTCTCACGACATTGTAACGCTCAATCAGTTTACGAAGCAGTTTATCAGGAGTGGCATAGGACTGGTACGTGAGAAGGAACGTCTTTACAAACTCAATGTCTGAAGAAAAAAAGAGTGTGACATTTGATTTATAATAATACTCTCCTTCTCCTCTCTCCCCCCTCTCTCCCCCTCCTCTCTCCCCTTCCCCCCTCCTCCTACTCTCCCTCCCCCTTCCCCTTACCGTGGTCAGTCACTGAGGTTATTCTCTCCACCAGTTTATTAAAAGTTGCTCCAACTACGACTAACTCGTTTGTCTTCTTGAACCTGATGTTGTGTTCTGAGTCAGGGCCTTCGTCCCAAATATTACAATCATCTTCAACCAAAGCAAGGGACTCTCTACTGCCCGCTTCACACTGTAAAATAAATAAAATGAATAAAATAAATATATAAATAAATAAATGAATAAAATAAATTAAAATTAATAAAATTAATAAAAATTAATAAAAGTTGCACTACCTCCATAGATGCCGAAGCAGAGTCTTTCCTGATCAGTTGGTCCTTCATCGGAGAAGCAGGTACTACGTCACTGTCATCCATTACCACTAGAAGGATCCTTTCCTGCTCAAGGACGCCCTGATTGTGGAGAGACTTCTGAAGGTTGAGCGTGAGACCTAGGGGCAGACATGTAAAGGTAACACAGACATTGTGTGTGTGTGTGTGTGTGTTTAAATGATTTCACTGGTCTATTACTACAGACTAAAACCACACAGTTAGTTTAACAACATACCCTGTACTATTACTAAAGCTCTTAAGGACACCTTTATAATGAGGACATTTTGTAATGTCCCAATTGGAACAAGCCTATACAAAAGTACCTCTGAAATGAGGACACCTCTGTATTAAGGACAGGTAGTGTGGGCCCAATGGTGTCCTTAATAAGGTGTTAGGTACATTGTACATGTACCTAAAGTTGAAGGTTTACATGAAGATGTAATCTTAATGCAGTAACAGATGTGCCTGCTCTTTGAATCCACTACTGATAAGTTAATTGTTATTATTATTAATTGATTTATTAGATAAATCAATCAGTAACACTCTGACACCTTTTTTAAATACAAAAATAAAAACAATCTCTGACCACACCCATTCAATTAGTGTGTGCGTTTGGGGGTGGGGCTTACCGTTACCTTCGTATTTGAGACCATATTGATTGTGATAGCGGCAGCCGTACCTCCTGCACAATATGTCCTTGACAACCACAGAAGGTTGACTGAAGTCAACACTGATGGTTGCAATACTGCAGGTATAAGAAAAAACAATATCATCATCATCATCATCATCATCATATCATCATCATCATCATCATCATCATCATCATCATTATTATTATCATAAATAAAATATCGTCCAGTTATAGCCCATAAATGTATATTTGTCCCTTTACATGTGTAAAAGTACAATTTATACAATTTAATTATAATAATTAAAATACAACATTTACAACAACAAGAATTAACATGAAAATATATTTAAATTTAAAACTGTTCAGTACAAGTACAACTACAGACATTAGGAAGGCTATACACATTGTATAATGGAGGTGTGGCATAATGGAGGTGTGGCATTACCTGTCCTCTTCAGTTTCCAGTGAGACTATGATTGGTTTGTGAATCATGTGGAGGACGAGGGTGTCCTGGTAACCAGGGACACCGTCGTCAAGGTAATCCCACATGGACATCTCACTCGGCAACTGCTGGTCGTCATGGAGAAACAGGCCATAGAGTCTGGGGTCATACTCAAGAGAACTGGAACAAAAGAAGAGAAACAAAAAGAAATTAAATAATGTTTAAAATTCATTATTATATCTAACAGGTCAATCTAACTAAAAATAGGAGACTGAAGGAGACCTAGGGGCTAAGTATGAGAGACCAAAGTCTCCTAAACTCAGTCCCTCTAGATCTATCAGTGATCAAGATTCCACCATTAGTGACTTACCAGGAGTTACAGAGAAGATCTACAACGTCAGATACGAAACTATCTTGAGAAACGAGGAGCTCTGGTGTGGCATAGACAACATGATTGTCACCATCATGATCGTGGGGATAAACTCTTAGCTCAAATTTCATTGGACGATACTTGGGACGAAACTCAATGACATCCTACAATATAGGAATCAGCTCAAACTTGATACACAACATAAGTACATGCAAATGTGTCAGGAAATGTAATAGAATTCTCTCCTTTTCATTTTTTGAAAAAATTGGCCAAAGACACTGTACTATAGTATAGGGTACTTTGTCAAGTTTTAGAGCAACTTTAAAAATTTGTATAGAATCAAAGTTTGATTGGAATCAGCTCAAAAGCTGCTACAGATACAGATACATGTACAGTGTCTAATAATGGATAAGTAAAAGTGCATGTCCTCTCTTGATAAACTTCCTGTTTATTTTAAAATGATAAACAACAAACATGTTTTGATGATCCATTCCAATTTCCCTATCACTGTTACGATAACGCCAGTAACCATGGCTGAACTCTCTCTCTCTTCCCCCCTCTCTCCACAACTCCTGGTATTTTGATAAAATGGCTTCAAACCACAACTGAAGTACAAAGCTAACTCAATTATACAGTAATACTCAAGTCCATTAGATAGGACAGTGTATAAATACAGGGCGGTACAGGTAGCTACAGTACAGGTGTGTAGCTGAGGCTAGGAGTAAAGGTGATATCAACCAGCCATACTAATGCTGTGGGTTGAAATCATACAAAATAAAGGCATCACCTGCTCACTCTCTCTCTCTCTCTCTCTTCACAAATATGTCAACACTTTGACACTAAAGTGTATAAAAGGGTAAGCACTAATTCACTAAAGTAACACAACTTTTAGTACTCATATAAATTAAATATTTAAAATAATAATAATAATAATATAATAATAATAATAATACTATACTTACAGTAGGTTTAAGTTTGTATGCTGCAAGGAATTTATAATCTTCCATCCAGACCCCAGGGGCCGAGAAATCCTTTGATCTTAAATATAAAGACATGTGGGCCCACCGAGTGCTCTCTGGTTCAGGAACCCTCCGCATTAAAGTACTGTAGGAGAGAGAGAGGGGGACAGTGATAATACTAACAGACTATTCATTATAAATACACTGGGCTAGCCATGTCTCTAAGGTAATTTGGCAACTGATGGCAGTACAAAGGATTATCAGAGGAGCAAAGATGATGAAATCATCCAACATGACATCAACACTCACCCTCTTTACAAGGAGACAGCCTCTAAGGCACTCACTAGTCTCACTATGATAAGAACACCTGCTAGTGTTTATAAAGCAGGAGCCTATAGACTGTAAGCCATAGACTGTATTATATGAATGTAGCTATTTTAATGACGTGATACTATCAGTCTGACTGTGTTTTACTACAGTTGTCAAACCAACACTGGTTGTTGATTTATACAACAAATTGAATTAATAATGACTGATACTAGCATATCAAAGGATTATTAACAGATAATGTCACACTGCTGCTGCACTGATAAAAACAGCACAGTACTAGCTGTAGACCAGATCATACAGCACAAGTTATAAGATGATTCTTACCTCATCAGTTCTCCTACTGTCTCATCCAAGCAAACCTTCACCTTTCTGCTGCTTTGTATGGCTGGTATCTTTATAGTTAGTATCACTGACTGCTCGTGAACTTTACCAACTGAAAGCTAGAGACAGAGAGAGAGGGAGAGAGAGAAGTTGCTTAAAATGATTGTGAAGTTGTAACAAGTTGTACTTATAACAAAATGTCTGAACTAATAAGGAAGAGGTTACAAATCACACCCCAACACACCTTGAGTGCTAACAGAGAGAGAGAGGAGGATGAAAGGGGGAGAGAGGGGGAAGGGGGAACATGGTGTGTTTTATAACAAGGCATCCCCCACTCTGTCATGCAACAGTAATAATAATAATAAGGCTCCCTCCTCTCTCTCTCTCTCTCCCTCAGTCCATTAGCAGCTGTAGTAAAGTATTTGAATATACATGAACACATCCAAAGACTAAACACCATTAGCACCACTGACTACTACTAAGAAACTACTATTGATACATAGATACGAGGTTTAAACCCACTGTACTATAGTACCAGTATAATGCATATGACAGGTATATAATACAAGTACTGATAATCTTTCAATGAATATAATTGTGTGATTAAATATTCACGAGGAGTTGGGCCCAATTGGTAATTAAATATTAATAAACAGAAAACAAATAATCCTCAGGACTATACGGTATATAATTAATAACTATTAATAACTATAAGGAGGGGAAACAACTTAATGTACAGCTGGTCTTTAAAAAGAGAACATGACAATTAATGTACATGTACATGTATATCAATTTTAATAATTTGTACATGTATAATGCTTACACGACACTCTAAGACGTCAGTTGGTAAAATTGAATAAAACATCATACTCTCAGTGGCGTCCATCCTAAGAAAAAGAGAATGATGATTGTAAGATAATAAATTAATTAATGATAATATGATTAATAGAAGGTGACAATAAAAGATCAAAGATTAGCAATAGACAAAGCAAGAGAGGGAGAGGGAGCAGCTGTCAATAATTAAACAAGATTTAAAAATGAATTTCATAACATACACATTACCCACTGTACAAGATGCACTATAATATATACCAGTAAAGGGATTAGTTAATAATACAGAAAGAGAGAGAGAGGGGAGGGAGAGAGAGAGGGGGGGAGGAGGGAGAGAGGTACAAATAGGTTTGTGTACATTGTACAGAATATGGTGTGAGTGTTTGTGTGTGGTACAAGAAATAATTAGCATAAACCAGCCATTCCCTGACTAACTGGAGCTGTACCATAACAAACAATCATACCAGCGTCTCTCTGCAGCACCAGTTTCTCCAAAAATGGACCCAAATCACCTCACAATTTTATTACACTTTCAGATATATATATTGATGTCCTTATGCTGTGTAGAAAGTTTGAGCTGATTCTGACTTCAATTTTTTGAGTTACGGCCATTTTAAGAAAATGCCAAAGTTCTGAAAAATACCCAAGGCTATAGCCCATGGTTTTTTTCCAAAAAAATGGCTCCAAAATCAACTCAAATTTTTATTACATTTTCTGATGCATATTGATGTCCTTATGCTGTGTAGAAAGTTTGAGCTGATTCCAAGCTTTACTTTCAAAGTTATGACCATTTCAAGGAATCTTATTTCAACGTAAAGTGTACATGACGTATGTACCCGATCTACTGCCATGGAAACAAATGAATTAATAGAGGAACTGACACCAACACAGCAAAGGTCAATAGTATATAGGTGTACATGTACGTATGTCACTGAATTAAAGTGCAATGATGGAATAGCTGGCAATAGTGGCAGACTAGTCATTCTTAAATAATGATGGACGATCATGCAGACAGACAGAGACACAATAATGAAACACAACCAGGGATGAGCTAATGGTAGACTCATGATGATTGTATTAGTAAAATAACAAACAATAGCAACAACAGTATAGAGTGTATAAACACAGACAGTGAGTGGTAGTACTATACACAATAATGGACAAACATAATAGTATATTGTAGTACACAAGTCTAGGAAAAACACATCTTGATTGGAAGAGAGAGAGAGAGGGAGAGAGAGAGAGGGAGAGAGAGAGGGGGAAGGAGAGAGGGGAGGGAGAGAGAGGGAGGAAGAGGGGTATAATACTTACCTCATTCTGAGTCTGACGTGGTTCAGTGTATAGTCTTCCTTGGGGTCTAGTTTAGGTTGTGCTAACTGAAGCACCTGCTGTAGGACATCACCTACCAAACTAAACTGGTCAAACTGGACTGAGAGGCTGCACTCCAGCTGTGGAATAACAACACGAACATCAGAATATACTGGCTCTAATGGCTTGAGTTCCAATTTACACTAAAAGAAGAGAATAATAATAATAATAATAATAATAATAATAATAATAATAATAATAATAATAATAAAGTATTGTAAATAGCTGATCAATTTGGCACATTTCATCAAGAGTAATGGCACTTGGCCACAAATTTGCCAAATTAAAACTGGTCAATCACCAAAAATACAGTAATTTACCAAAAATTTACCCTCAAAGCTACAAAATAATAAAATCAAAAACAATACTGATGAATAGCTAGGTCATAAAGAAGAACCCATGCAGTGAGTGAGTGGTTAAGATGACCTACTAATAATGTAATAATGTGGTGTTTGCAAACTGTAGAAGAGAGAGGAATAGACAGGAGTCACTGTATATGTGCTAGTTAAACCACACAATCTTTACTGTTGTATAACATTGACATGTAATAATTAACCACAATTATATATATAGAGCAGGAATAGGTACATGTACTGTAGGTGTGTCTAGAAATAAAGGAGAGGGAGCTAGAGCAGGTGTATATTAAAAATATATTTAAAATATTAATTAGTAGAGGAGGAGGGAAGGCTACAGGTGCTGTCAATGAATGAAGTACAGCTGGAGGAGCCAAACTTGTCTATAGGTCAAAATCAAATAATGCCAAAGTGATAATAAATATTAATAAGAACCAGCACCTGGTCCCCCTCCTCTCTCTCTCTCTCTCTCTCTCTGTGCAGCTGGACAAGGAGAGAGAGAGGAGGTGAAACAATACCAAGGTATTGATTACATATAGACTATTGTCTATGTTTAATAAAAAAGATAATAATAATTAATTTTCTAAAAAGAACATACACATCAAGATCAAAGACAAGCTGGTAATCCTATACAATAGATAATATTACTTAGCAGTAAATGCAATAAATAAATTAATGGAGACATCTCTGTCACTGGAGATGCTGGTTTCTGAAACTGACTGCAATTATTATTATTATCATTATTATCATTAACAAAATATATCATAACAATATTGAATTAGATTTAAAAACATGTTTATCATAGATGTAGTCTTACCTCAGACGGTATTTTATAATTATAAAGCGCTTGATCCTCCTCCAAATACTCCCAACCTTCTTCATCCTATAGAGAGAGGGGAGAGAGAGAGAGAGAGGGGGGAGAGAGGGAGGGGGTCCCAGGAGAAAAGAGGAGAGAGGGGGAGGCAGTGATGGTATGTAAGAATAAAATGAAGTCAAAGAGAGAGAGCCAGACATGAAAATAAACTAGTCCAATACCCAAGAGGATATATACTAATCACACACACACACACACACCACCTCATGAAGCTGTATACTGGAGCAGACACTGTGTGTTCGTGTAATTTAATTTATGATTAATTCCCAGAGGCTCTTATATCATATACAGCATGTCCTCCTACTCAAGTCAATATATGAAATCACTGTTGACCCAAAACCTTACAAACCATCATAATATACAGGACCAATACTTTAATACTATTAGTATTATACTGTACTGTATAATAGATACTGTATAATAGATACTGTATAATAGATACTGTATAATAGATACTGTATAATAGATACTGTATAATAGATACTGTATAATAGATACTGTATATTATAATAGATACTATATAATAGATACTGTATAATAGATACTGTATAATAGATACTGTATTGTAGTGGAGTGTACAATGCAATAGCCTCTTGTTTTAAATACCCAATTATGGCCATCAGTCAATGACAGGCAATGTTTACACAATATGAGGTTCATTCATCCGACTGTAACACAGCCTTTATCTCCACTCTGCCCCCCACCCCCCTGTGTTTAATATTCAATAAAGAATCTCTGGGGGTACATGTATATATTCTATAACCATACATTAATAATAATAATAAAATAATAATTAATTTGCTAATTTATTACTCAGGAATATTAACTATTAAATATAATGAATATTTTGACACATACATGTATGTTCATTTTTACATTCTCAAGTTAACAAACCATTAAATTAGTGTCAGGTTCAGGGCCAATATAATGGATACATACCACTGAACATATTTGGAATTTCAAACCTCTCCCTCCCTCCCTCCCTTTCTCACCTCCAAATATCGACAAAGATGAAGTTTAGATAAATTATCCACAGATACGTCAAATCTCTCATGAAATTGCTACAAAGAAAGAAGAAGTGACATTATATAACATATTTACATAACATTAGTAAAGGTACAGCCAAAAGGCATAGTAAGCTTTTATCATAAACCACTTCCTTTAGCTAGAAATACACAATCACATGCAATGTACAGTGGAGCAATGCTGGACCACCACAGATCAGATTACAGTACATACACTGTACATACTTATATGAACTAAGATTGTCCTTTCATAGAGTGAGCTCTTTATTAAATATATATCACTGACTCTTAAAAGGTAAATTAGATTAATGTGATGATGCAATGTAGAGGCACACACTGGTCCAGCTAGGGTATATTATGAGTTAATATATAATGAACATAAAAGTACAATCATAACATACTGTACCCTTCATCAACAACAACCACTCAACAACAGAATATGATTAAGGCCATGCAGTTACAAGTTATTAATAATAACGTAGTAATGGAACTATACTGGATCATTTAAATTAGGAGTGGATTTTTAAAAATGTGCCAGAACTGACATAAATTATTACAAAGAAGGAGAGAGAGGGAACTTCAAAGCATAACACAGCTGCTCCACCAGACACCATTAACTGGATTAGAGAGCAAATAATCTCACACCACAACCATCATGATCACACTCTCTCTGTCTCTCTGTCTCTCTCTCAGTAATAAGCGTGGGAGAGAGAGAGGAGAAAGGAATAACACAAACAGGAGATATATTGATCAGTGTTGACTTAACTTCCATACCAACCATTTGAACTCTTTCTACTGTTTACCAAACACTTTCAAAACAACATGAACACACACACACACACAGTACACGATACATGTACCTGTACATGATCCACATCATACAGGCAAGGACGGGGAAAGCATGTTTTTAGAAATCAAAGACTATAATAATAATGTACTGTACATGAAGCTGTTTTTATAAATAAAAGGTATGAACAGACATACATGTACAGTTGCAGGTCAAAGCATTCTTTAGAATTACAGAGGCTTAGAGGGCCTACCCTGTATCATATATCATAATGTAGGAACAGTTGTTATAAATATAATATTATCCAAAGTGTTGATAGCTTAAGTGAGGCCACACTATGCTGCCAGGCTACCAAGCAGTTGGCAGTTATTGTAATAATTATAAATGAAAGAGATATTAGAGTAACTTCTATAATAACTGCTAAAAACTGGAATTATAATTAGCAAGGAAATATTATTATGTTTCATGATTTACTGCATATTTTAAATATTTTAAGTTGTTGTACTTACTTTTAAAATGGCTACCCTCAGCGTCTCTATTTGAGTGTACGGCGAAAAACGAAATTTCAAAACTGCACCACGTCCTTTCTGCCCTTGCTGTACATCAGCCGGGAGCGTTACCACAACAACACACAGTTGAGAAAGAAGCATAGAATCCCGAGCCTTTTTAGTTCCAAACTTTAAAGAATCGAATTTATTATTTCTCCTGCCAACCGGGGGGAGGAGATGGTTGCTAGGCAACTCGGTGGTGCCTCTGGGGGGCGTGTCAGTGAGAGTGTTTTCCGTTGCGTTCCCGTGAGAAGCTATCTCGTTAATATCTTGAATAGCGATACCAGAATCAGCGGATAGTCTTTGAAGCCCTGAAGAAGGAGGATAAAGATGGAGTAATGTTTTGCTTGACAAATGCACAGAGGATCTACCTTCTTTCTTTTCCTCTGAGTCAGTTTCATCATCTACAGCAGTGTCAAGTTGACTGGTCGTATGGTGACTAGCAATGGGTGGAGGGAGAGGAGAAGTGGTGTCTGGACTAAATGTAATGGCTGGCTCGACGTGTTGTGGTGAGTGGTGATTGTTCTTTCTTTTACTCAAGCGGCGATTAGCTTCTCTTATCACTTTACCTTCGACTCTACTCAAATACTCTTGGTCTGTGTCTCCATTTTGTACAACAGGTATGTCCATTACTTGAGTACCGAGTGAGAAGAACGATGGATCCAAACTGACCAAGAACTCAGAGGGTATCTCGCTAACTTTAGTACCAATGATGTTGAGTTCTTCCATACTGCCCCCAGCCCGCTCGGGGACTGGGTCTTTCTTCTTTCTACGTGTTGATTGTCTTTTTATCTTTCGATTTGGTCTATCAAGACTTTTAGAGTCATATTGTGCAGCCATTTGCTGTGTGTGTGAGAGAGAGAAAGAAGTAAGGGTAAATGAATGAGCTGACAAGTTTAATGGCCACAAAGACAACAAAACACAATGTACAAACAAATAAAGAACAAGTACTGAGAGAAAGAGAGAGAGAGAGGGAAAGAGGAAATGGAATCAGGTCACAAGTGCAATGGATACCGGAGCTAGAACCACTTATCGCTAGTTGGACTCACTCAATAACTGTCATCCCTCCCTCCCCTTTGACAGTGGACACACGGCCCGCTCTCCTTACCTTGTTTAGCTCGAGGGCTGCTATACAGTTACAAGCCGCTGGGACTTTAGCTCCAGCAAATACTCCTTTTTTGAATAAACTGCTCAATGAACAAAAGAGTAGTTGTCTCTGCGAGCCGGGGGACGGAACAGGACAAGGTCGGCGAAAGAGAGTCTTTGTATCAGACAAACACTGGGAAATGGGTGAATGGAGAGACAGAGGGCTCAAATACAGCACTAGTTTCTAGTATTAAGACCTACCCCAGCAGCTACACTATGCAAAGACAAGTAAGTACACTACACTGGAAAAGGATAGATTATATAATGCCCTGGCTGGTGCCCCCGTGTGCGGGGGTGAGTTTAGGTAGGCGGGGCTGATATTCCAATTATAAAGAGGGAGTGGCTCCTTCTAATGTGCAAACTGCTGGTTTGTGGTGAGATGACTCTTCTCACTCTCTCTCTCCTCCTTTGGTGTTGCCTCTGGCGTCTGTACCACCACTTAACTGAAATAACACAAACACACCCTCGTATAGCCTCTAGAAAATGGGAACATTTTATTCTATTTATTTGAGGAAGCCAAAGGTTGAAGTGCAGTTGTTTTATTAACTTCTCATTTCTTTTAAGTATGCAGGTGCTAAATGTATACCTTATACTGCTCCAATATACACACACTGTTCAGATTCACAACAACACTCTTCTAATACCTCCTCCTATCATAAATTCAATCCTAAAAAAGTAGCCCATGGTTTTTTCCTGAAAAATGGCTCCAAAAACATTCCAAATTTTTATTACATTTTCTGATACATATTGATGTCCTTATGCTATGTAGAAAGTTTGAGCTGATTCCGACTTAAACTTTTAAAGTTATAAGCATTTTTTAAATGAGCTATTTTCTGAAAAATACCCAAGGCTATACCATGGTTTTTTTCAAAAAATGGCTTCGAAATGACCCTCAATTTTTATTACATTTTCTGATACATATTGATGTACTTATGCTATGTAGAAAGTATAAACTGATTCTGACTTCAATTTTTCGAGTTATAGTCATTCTAAAAATTAAAATTCCAAAATCCCCCCAAATCTTTCTGATAGATATTGACAAAAAAGTTTGAGCGGATTATTCCGACTGAAACTTGTCAAGTTATGGAGCATATCCTTTGTGCTACAATTCTTATTAAAATAGTTAATGATAATAATTAATAATGACATTACTCCTTTATATACAAACATAGTCTCAGTGATAGCCAAATGAATTAAACAAACTTCCTAACGCGAGACCATCACATCATCATAATAATTCCTCTGGTTTAACAATTATTATTTGTTATTAATTTTAATCAGATAAGGAGGAGGGACTGTCTCTCCCTGACCACAATATGCTGGGGGCCCAAGGGGTCCGTTACCATGGTTACAGTTGTCATTCCCATGACAGCCAAACCTATACAAGAGTGAATGCCAAAAACATTAATAGCTGATGCACAGCTCATGAAAATACACAATAGCTTTGCTATAATGGACACTTTGAAAGTGTCTCTGTTATACAGAAGTGTCCTTTATATTATTTTATACAGTAAGGAATTAGTACACTAGGTGTTGTCCGTTAAATGGAGGTGTATGCTATAGAGAGTGTCCATTATAAGGAGGCTATCTTTAAAATAATCTTTCTTTCTCTCTTTCTTTCCTTTTCTTAAAATAACAGGAAACTGTCAAAAGATCCCCTTCTTCTTTTAAAGGTACAAAAGTTCATCACAAAACACACAAACCATTTATCATAATAATACACACACACACACACACACACTCCTCATATACCATACAAGCACAGGCCAGTAGTAGTAGTGTTGTTTACATGTAGAGAGTCAAAGGTAGAGGGTGGGTCAGAGGGTGTTACATGTACATTCCTTACTAATAGATGTTGTTTCAGGTAGTGTCTAAGGTCTTTGACTATAGACTACAACACAAACCAAGAGAGTCTGTAATAACAGGACGTACACTAGCAGAGTCAGACTCTAGAATAACTAGCTGACAGTATTTCCCACTGCATGATTAATGAGATCATAGTCTCACATGTAATGATACTGCATAAATAATAATTACACTAAAGACACCTTTATAATGAGGACACCTTTATAATGAGGACACCTTTATAATGAGGACATTTTGTAATGTACCAATTGGTACAAGCCTATACAAAAGTACCTCTGAATGAGGACACCTCTGTATTAAGGACAGGTAGTGTGGGCCCTATAAAGAGGCTATGCTTTTATTAGTTACTATTATTATTATTTATTAATGTGGAGTGTGAGACAGAGAGGAGACAGGGGTAGAAGAGTTACATGTATATTACAAAGTGATTATAAAGCATCAAAGAGTCCAGTACAGGATCAGAATGTAAGATAAAAGGACTAGAACAGACAACTGTTTAAATATCACAATCCTTTTATATCAAAAATTAAAAATAAATAAAATAAAAAATATTGACAACGTGCCAATATCATTGCAACCATATATGACAAAAATTAATAAATAAATATAAAATGAATAAATAAATAAAATAAAATTAATAATAATAATGAAAGTTGCTATACATTGGAGGTACTAATTGTTATTATTACAGTTTCAAAGACAAAACATTCCATACATGATCCACTCTTGAATTTACTACTACCATCCAGTGATGGGATTATCATAATAGATACATCCCATGTACTAACACTATACACACATACTCTACTAATGCCATATACACAGTATATCTGTATCACTCCTTATCCATCAGTATAAGCTCTCTAGTGGCTCTGTGTGCATTAATATGGTAATGTATATTGTTATGAAAGGACGAGCTCTGATGTGGCCTAGTACATCAAAATAAATCACACAGAGTATTGATAAGAACAGAGATACGTGTATGTTGAGAATTGATCTACATTAATCCCCATATTGTACCATGTAATGGGTACATGATCTCCCTCCCTCTCCTTCCCCCTCCCTATCTCAGAGCAGTTTATAACACTAAATGTATACCACACTACAAGAAACTAACATGATTGTTACTAGTTAGTCCAGAGACTACTCCCAGTGCTATCATAATAGTACACTGCCATGGATAATTAAGAAGAAGAGAAAGGATATGGAGTGCTCCATCTATAGCACTAGTAAACAAAGGAGAGTGTATGCCTTCAATTTAACTTAAAATAACTGTAAACAAACCGCTGGGACATGTAAACACGATATGTCAAATAGACAGATAAACAGATCCAGCTATAAACAAAGAGCTAAAGGTATTAATAAGGATCCTAAGCAGAGAAAGATATAGAGTAGTTATAGGAGATTAGATCAGAAGAGCCATTATCAAGAAGCTGAATAGAACAATAAAACATTATTATACTGGAGTAATGGCCCATCAAAGGATAGGAGATCAATAGAAGACATAACAGGCTACAGGAGTAATGCTTTATCCAGTAGGAACAGCTGGACTGTACCAGTACTGTGGTTTAGTAATAATAGGGTCAAAGAGAGAGAGGGAGAGAGAGAGAGAGAGTGTGTGTTTCCTAATGGCTGGTATATAGGAAGGTGAGACATGATCTGGGTATTAGAATATGATATGAGGTATAAAGTGGAGACTCACTTGACTACGTCAGATAATAGTACATGTACATATGGTCCGTGTGCATTACCACAAATACACAACAGAACAAACCTGATGGACATAATACCAAAACCAAACCATATCCTTTCCCAAGGGGCCACACAGACACACACGCTATATAATGTATAGGATTAACATGGAGTGTACTGTATACTAAGATTATAAAGTTGGTGAGGTAAGGTATAAGATGTACAGGTGCATTGAATAAAATGGCGCAATTTACTGCAGCTGTCCAATTCCCATAAGACACACTGTAATGTAGTTATATGAGAGAGAGAGAGAGAACAAGGAAGGAGTCAATAATATATAATTTACATTATAACAGTTGCTATAGTATATTCAACAATAAATATCCTTCATATATTTATGTCTAAAAGCTATATTTATCTTTCCTCCAATACACCTCCTAACATACACAGAGAATGAATAATAAGCAAGATTGACGGCACTTCAACTATTCAAAAACACACAATACAGTTACTGAGATACAGTTGGACAGATAGTTTTATGTGGCCACAGGCGATTACTTTAACTAGTAATAAAAATAATTAAAGATATTTTTATAAGTACATCCCATAGCAGATCTAGACTGAGTGACTGGTATACAGTTATTGGAGTATTCCTAATAATTGTCACTTGATATTCTAAGAAAAACAAAATACACTTGAATATAATTAACATGTACAGACTGTGGCCTTGGACACTTGAAAGTCTCTGTTATACAGAGGTGTCCTTTATGGTGGAGGTTATTTTATACAGTAAGAATTGTAATTGGTACACTAGGTGCTGTCCGTTAAATGGAGGTATACACTATGTAATGTTTTTATTCAACGTAAATACTAACTTCCAAACAATAATATTACAACAGCACAAGACAATACAGCAGCAGAGCAGCATCAAGATCAAGAGCATGAGAGAAAAGACTAAAGATAATGTTACTGATAGACCCAGTGTAGTAAACATGACTACAGCTAAGATACATGTACTCCAATGATAATAATGTAATAATAATACACTGGAGTATAGGAGCTAGTACAATAATACAAGGACTATACATGTGCATGTAATAAAGAGTATGTGTGTATACGACAGCTGCTTTGGAAATAATGAAGCCACAAAACAGACAAACATTCACTGACTACACACACACACACACTCACACTCACACACACTTAACTATTTATATTAATGTAGTGCAGGGTTCATAAACCCTTCCAAAAAATTTTTCTGTATTATCTATTACCAATATAATTACCCTAAGATAGGCAGGAGAGACTGTTCGTTTTATACTCAACTAATTGTAAAAGGCTATCATGGGTTGGACACAATGTGGTTAACATTTCTGTACTTTTATAAACTGTTAACAATATACAGCTGCTTAAATTGAGCAACTTTAATTTATAATAATAAATAAATAATAAATAAATAATAAATAATACAGGTACATACCGTATGTACTCATTTGTATTGGATGTTAATGGATGAGTGAAGATGGCACATGATGTACACATGCTCCAATAATGAACTCAATTAATAAATAATCAAAATATAATTATTGTAAAATATATGTACATGTACATGTATGTGTGTGTGGGTGTGTGACGTAATCAATGGAATATAACATAATAAATAAACACTGTCATAATAATAATAAATAATAATAATAATTCCATTATAGGATGGTTTAAATAATGGACACTTTGGTACAAGAAAGTGTCTCTGTTATACAGAGGTGTCCTTTATGTGGAGGTTATTCTATACAGTAAGGAATGTAATTGGTACACTAGGTGCTGTCTGTTAAATGGAGGTGTATGCTATAGAGAGTGTCCATTATAAAGAGGCTATACTGTACGCGTAATAGGATATTATTGACTGCACCATTGATTGACCCAAGTAGATGACCTGCAGAGGACAGACTGTCCTTCATTAAATGGTTTTCCTATTTCCTCCTCATTTGTATATCCATAGTAATAATTCTGAGAAAATAAATGTAGGAAATGAATACAGAGAGAGAGAGAGAGAGAGAGAGAGAGAGAGAGAGAGAGAGAGAGGGAGAGAGAGAGAGAGAGAGAGAGAGAGAGAGAGAGAGAGAGAGAGAGGGAGAGCACAAGTATAATATAACATTATACTGATAATATTTGATTACTATTGAATTACCTGTACACTCGTATTAATTACTTATATTAATTACAGTATTATATAACACTCTCTGGGTATATCCCATTTATAAAAATAGGAAAATTAAAACTTTAAAATTATAAAATTAAATAGGTCTGCAGTAGCGCCACATTCCAACTGGCAACCATTGATACCTTAAAAGAGTGCCAGTGGAGACCTCAGAGACCACACGAGAGGAAGATACAGTGACCTAATAGGGTATCTGATGAATACCTAGAGCAACAGACTGACACTGTGGGAAGACTTTATGACGCAATTAGTGACATACCAAGTACACGGACACAGGACTAGAGGAGTAACACATGTATGGTAACTACCAACAAGCATCATGTACCACATTAACTACCAACATGTATCATGTATTACATTAACTACCAACATGTATCATGTATCACATTAACTAGTACATATGCATCATATACTAGACTGACAACTGAATGATATCCTTTAGAAGTAGTAATGGATTGTTAGTGAATTAGGAAATTAGTTAAAAACATCAAAAACAGTTACACTGCCAGTACAAATAAAACAATGACATCACTTTTATTGCTGTAACATGCTGTAACTACAGGACAGGTAGTACATCAGCAATGAACCATGTATGTGCATGTACATGTACATGTGTCATAAAGAGGGAAACCACATTACAATAGAGAGAGGATATTACCACATATTCTAATGACACAAGGACAGCTGCAACCAGCAATCAGTTCCCTCTCCTTCCCTGAAACCAACAATGACTCAATAGCCACTCTCATCATCCCCTCTTGTAAAGGATTGCTTCATATTATATTCATTAAACATTATTCTTTGTATTAATTCATTTCAAAATCGTCTTCCCAGAAAAGTTGGACGGCAATAAAAAACAAAAACAATTGAAACGACTGCCAAAAAATAAAGGAAAATAAGAATAATGATTAACATACGAGTATAGCCATAAACACTTGGTAAAGCTCCAAATCATTCAACTAAAAGTGAATCCCCAGCACCTGTACATGGAGTTCCAAAGGGATCATAATAATGATAATGTTTACTAGCAGCTAGTGTTTAGCTAGACATGCCAATAGTACAATGTACTACTAATAGAGCCAGACAGTCTGACCACCAAGGAAACAATGACATTGATACTTGTACAGCTACAGATCCATACATGTACATGTACATGCATCAATAAAGGTACAGTGAGATCCATAGAGTATCATAATGTGTAGTGGTTAAACTGTTTGCCAATGTGTACTACAGAACCAAAGGACCCCATCAACAATGAACAACACAATGAATAGCAGCTGGGTTTAAGATATATACATGTACATGTACATATATGTACATGTACATGTACATATATGTACATGTAGCTCTTCATAATGTCAGAAAATGTCACACAAGGTATTCATACTCTATATAAAGAACATTGAAAAACAATACTTGATTTATACAGCAATAGATTTAGGGCATATGTATCAATACATGTAGTCATATTATTACTGATAAAAGAATTCATTTTTATCTACATTACATTTAATGGATTAAAAGAATTTCTGAGTATCATTAGAAGAACTATAATCCGATAAAGATGGAGTGGTAATTGAATCTGATGACCACAAGAGACTACAGCCCCTCTATTGTGGAGAGACTCAACCAGTGGTATGAAGTGCAGCTGCAAAAACAGAAAGGATCCCGCCAGTTTCAGTGAAATCTCAATAATAGATAATAAGAGTACAGTCCCAGTATGAGAGTATATGGAGACTGTGTATGGAATGTGGTCAATCATAAAGCAACAGTGAGATCTTCCCAAAACCTTACGATTGTTGATACTAACAAAAACAGCAATTGTACCAGTACACGTACACATTACTGACATAGTGTTGATAGTTTCTGTAAGTTAAAGACACAGAGAGAATTAGTTGAATAAGAGGGATAAAGGTAGCAAGGTTTGGTGTAGTGCTCTTTTATGAATTAATAAAGTTGCTCCAATTTGACAAAATAACCTGTACGGGGTGGTATTTTGTCAAAAATTGCTAGGAGAGAATTTTCAATTTTTATAATTTTTCTGATACATATACACGTTCTCATGTTGTGTAGAAATTTTGAGTTGATTTTAATCAAATTTAATTTTTTTTACAATTTCTTAAAGTTGTTCCAAATGCTATATACTGGATTGTAGTGCTTGTCAGCTCATGAAGTTTGTGGGAACCAGCTGCACTTGTGTAATATTATTTATTTTGATTTGCCAAAAAGAAACTGAATTACTTATAAAATCTACTGGGAATTTTAAAAGTAATTATCATCCAAAACGTTGCATTATTTTCAAATACGCAGTAACAAGAGTGGATATCCACTCTTGGCAATAATATTTCAATACGTATTGCATTAAATAATAATAATAATAATAATGGAATACCTTTTAATTATTATTGATTATAGCTTCCTCTAAATTATTAAAGGGGTAAAGCCCCACCTACCATATCAGTAATGATAAGTAATTACAAAGGGAAACTGACTTTCACAATCTTTCCTTCATTGCCAGTATGATCTAACTGGTTTCACTGTCTACTTATCAAATACTTTTACTATCTACAGGAAACAGAGAAAGGTTTAGAAACCTAAAAGATTATCAGAATAGGATGCATTCAGTATCTCTAGATTGATAAAATACCTCCAAACAGCCATAGATATACACTCACTAGTCACTACAGCTGTCCAGCTTCCCGCCATGATTGTATTGATTGATTGATTTGATGGTTGGAATTTCCAGGGAATTATTTCTAGGCATGCTCAAATAAACAAGTTATTAATGAAAAAAGAATTGGTTAATTATAATTATTTAACATTGCAATAAATAAATAAATACCTACCAACAATAAATAAATAATTATATAAAATTATTTTATTGTTATTGCTGTTTTCAAAAAATAACAATAATAATAATAATAATAATAATAATAATAAATAATAATAATAATAATTTTAGTTGAAAAATATGTAAAGAAAAAAATAAAACTTTAATATCACCATTTTAATTAATATTTGAGATAGTTGTAAAATAAAGTAAATATCCACTTTGACCATCCATACTGACAGCTGGGTGAGTCCTACCAGATAATACCTATTATATAATTAATAAATAAAATTAAATAAATGAACATGTTAGTTACAGTTACTACACCTGATAGTGCCTTAGCCATGTTTCTGACAGTTGAATGTTGAAAGCAGTTCCGCTTTCACTTTCCTTAAGCTTCTGGTAACACCGAACCAACGGCTGACAAAATAAAATTGATCATATTGCAGTGCTATTTGTTGTTGTTATTATTATTATTATTATTATTATTATTATTATTATTATTATTATTATTATTATTATTATTATCAATTACCTCTTGAAACTGACTATACACTACGACTGGTCGAGAAGGACCAATGAAATTAATTAAAGACATTAAAATAGGTTCAGGATAAAACCTGCAAGCTATTAACAGCCTGAGGATAAATAAATAAAATTATAATTAATTAATAAACTGACCCGTCCATGTTCCTCTCATTCAGAACAGCAGCTGCTCCTTCATACAGGAGTTCCCTCTCCCTCCTCCTCCTCTCCTTCTCCTAATAACAAAACTACAATAATGGCATACCACTTTGGGGGCAACTTTAAAAATTCGTTAAAAATCTAACTTTGATCAGATTCCCCTCACACTTTCTACACAACATAAGAACATGTATATATATCAGAAAATGTAACAAAAATGCAGAATCCTCTCCTAGTCATTTTTGGCAAAATTTGGCCAAAGTCCCTGTACTATAGTACAGGGACTTTGGCCTGATTTCTGAGCAACTTAGAAAATTAACTGACAGGAAGGTGAGCACTGCCATACCTCATCCTCATTAGTAGGAGCCAGTGGTAAAGGTCCAGCTGGTTCTTCTTCGATGCGTCTTTTCTTAGCAGCTCCACATTCTTCCTCTTCATCCTCAAACTCATCATCATCTTCCTCTCTGATATCCTCTCCTCTGGTTGATGATCCTTCATTGTTTTCAGTATCATCCTCTAGTGGTGCTCCAGGTGGCAGCTGTAGCTCAATCTCTTTCCCTCCCTCTCCAGTCAGCAACTGGCCCAGCCTGTGGAGTGGGTACTCAAGCAAGACCGACCTCTCTCTCTCACTCAGGTGAGCAAAGACATCTAAAGCATCTCTGGAATAATAATAATAAATAATAATAATAATAATAATAATAATAATAATAATAATAACAAAGTGGAGAGATATTGGCATAGAGGATGGTTATGGCATCAATGATTTTATTATTTAACATATCCTTTGTTCTCAACTTATTACCTTGTTCTTATTGTTCACTTCCCACACTCTCCCCCCCCCCTCTCTCTCTCTCTTTCTCTCCTTTCTTTCTTTCTCATTATTACCAGTACTATATACTATCATTATTTTTCTTCCCTATCTCTAACCTATCCCACATTTGTATTTTTGTCAATACGTAATAATTGTTCTTTTGTTATAATACAATAATAATAATAATAATAATAATAATATAACTTTAATCCAGACCTCACTGGCTTGTCTCCGAAAAACACTTGAACAACTTGACCACACCCTAATATCAATTAATTATTAATCAATTATTAATTATTGCCACACCTCCAAGTCTTTCCAGAACTGCTCCTGTCAGGAGGCCTTGACACGTTTCCATGACGACGATCCTTGAGTGGGCGTGTACGTTCCCGAGGGTCAGTATTTGGGATAACATGTCCAGTCTGAGGTGACTGGGACTACGAGTAACCATGGCAACGGAGGAGGGGTACTCACCATATTTTTGAAGGACCTTTGGCATAATAGTATTGCGCAATAAGACGAGTGGTTGGTTTAATGATACTCAAAACATGACTGTGTCTAAACAACAACAACAACAACAATAACAACAATAATAGTAATAATAATAATGATAATGTATCAGAAAATGACATACCTCTTATATTTCTTCTTGACATACTTTTCTTGAGAGAATTTTGTTCGATCTTTAAAAGATGAACTACCCTGTACAACTGACTCCAATATTTCCTAAAATAATAATTATTATTATTGCCCCTTGCCCCGGCCCCCTAATGAATATTACCTGACCGCTCATTCCATCCTTTTTCATTTGATGAATTTCCTCATGAGACAGTTTCTGTGACAAACCATCATCAACAATCAACCTGTTATCCTTAGCAGATTCAACTACCTAATATTTATTATTATTATTATTATCATTATTATTATTATTATTATTATTATTATTACTGCCACCTCTGTCAGTTGTGATATTGTTCCTTCTTCTCCTCTCCGCTCCTCCTCCTTCACCAGTATCAGGTTGCCCCGTGCTACTTCAAACTCGCTGCCATAAGGAAGGCCAATGGCAGCATCAGGTACAAATGATATCTTGTCAAATTTAATTTTCCTAATTAATAAAATAACCCAATCCAGTCCTTTATTGTGGCTCTACCTTCGTTTGACCAGCCGGATTGGTTTGTATATATCTTTAACGTGTAGCAGGACTACCTTGTTCTCTTCTATCAGTTCAGATGCCATTTTATCGTCACACATGTGGTCACCTCAAGCCAGACACCATTTTGATATTAAAATTTGGTTATTTAACTTTAATTAATAAGTACCTTTTGAATGGGTGGGGTAAAGGGCAGGGCCCGGCGCCCCAGTCTACCATTATTAGTTGCTTTCTTCCACAAGGGATCAAAGGAAAGGGAACAGCAAGGGAGAGCGGAGCTCTGCGACCCAGAGAGGGGAGACTATGGATAATCACGAGAGATTCTCAGACTCAACTACTGCACCTAGGTAAGGATTCAAGGACTATAAACAGTGTATCATATACTAATTGTGTTGTTATCCAGTGCTTCACTTTATGATGTGTTGGGTGTCAATAAGACTGCTACTCAAGAAGAGATTAGGAAGGCTTATCGTAAACTAGCACTTAAGTATCATCCTGATAAGAACCCTGACCCTGAGGCCAATGATATCGTAAGAACCTTATACACATTCCATTACACATTCACCTAACGTACAGCAAGGAACAGCATATTAATGTAATGTAAGAATTAGCTCAGAGTTTCTACAATTTACAATGTTTAATGCACATATTAATTATCCTTTTCCCAATAGTTTCAGAATATCAATAACGCTCATGCGGTTCTTGGAGACGAGAGGAAAAGACGTATTTATGACGAGTATGGACCAATGGGTCTCAAACTAGCTGAGCAAGTTGGAGAAGAGGTCAGTTATTTTATTATTATTATTATTATTATTATTATTATTATTATTATTTGTGTTTCATATCTATTTTGTAGAGATTTGCATACATGGACAGTAAATTATTAAAAGTAAGTGGCTCTCTTTCTCTCTATCCATTATACCTACTATACTCACCCCAATTAATGGACCTTCCTAATTATTGCACCTCTTACTGTAGCTAAGCACCTTGGAACATTTCATAATATTGTTCCTATTTAAACAATTCACCACCTGAGACATGGAATAATTTATGGAGAGGTGCATTAATTGGGGCTAGTACCGTTAATTTGGGGCAAGTAAGGTACTTGACATTAAACTTGATAAACAATCAGAAATGTGGTCCAATATCATTCAACATGTTGATGACAAAAGAGCATGTCCTTAGCACATTTCTGCTTGTCTAATCCTGGAGGCCAGGTTTAAGTCAGTAACTCACTCCTTCTCTCTCCCTCTCTCTTTAGTGTTGTGTTGTTTTCACGTGTCTGGCAACTGGTTGCTGCTTCTGTTGTTTCTTCTGTTGTTGCTGCTGCTGCAACTGTTGCTGTGGCCTGTTTGCTCCTGATAGACAGACCCACGGCTATCCAGAGGAGTTCGTGTTTGGGGAAGAGGATGATCAGGGAGCCGTGATTACCGAAGAACCTAAATCAAGTTATAATGCAGCTGGTAGCGATGCTGAGCCTTAAAGAGATTGATAGTTTGAGAGGGACAAGGATACATAAACACAAAAATTCATATTTTGTCAGCTCGCACTCTCTCTCGTCTTATTATTATTATATTAATTAATTAATTGATATTAGTAATAGTGTGAATCTTTTCTATTTTGATTAATATTCATGAAAATCAAATTGTATAAACTCTAAAATAATAATAATAATAATAGTAAAATTTAAAATTATCAATCTCGGAATCTATTAATTAATATTCTTTTATGTTTTAATTATTTATTCGCAGTTATGTGGTGTGGGCCCTCCAATCCTCCGAACTTTAAAATCTTCCGGACAAAAAGAAACTTTATGAAACTCGGAATCACAACCATGACCATCACCTAATAAAAATTAATTAATTACATAACCCACGCCCACTCTTAATTACCCATTACCCATCTCTTACTTGCTACACTAGTCGTAAGGTTTTTAAAGTACGGGAGTAAGTTCTTCCAGAACTTGGGGCAGTCCTCATCAGGTCTTGCCTGATACCTGCAGCTGTACTCGAGTCCATTGGGGCAGGTACAGTCCAGTATGAACCCTCTCTCGGTGCTGGGGTCTCCATCAGTCCTCCAGGAGCAAACCGACCCGCTCTGTGTGGTTATATAACCTCCTGGCTGCTTACTAATGTATACAGTAACTGCTATCACCAGCCCCATGAAGGCAAAGAACAGAAAAAGGCCTTTTGAAATCACCATTTTGTAATTAATAACTACTATTAACTAGTGGTGACGTCTCGTTACTTAATAACTTTATTAGTGACGTAATAATTAAACAGTATTTTATTTATGGACATTTCTTTTGCACAACGGATTTTCCAGTTTCTTCATATTCTTGTTTTGAAATCCACATCTGCTGAAACGTACCCTATTCATAAAGAATTAAAAATATTATTACTATAGTGTAGTGTTAAATGTGTACCAATGAAGCCAGTATTGAGCCTCCTATCCAGCTGCTGAACTTACGCTCAACTGTAGAGACATTCTGAACCATTTTAATCCTAACACTCTATAGAGACAATAATGAATGAAAGGGAGAGAGGGGGGGAGGAGGAGGAGTGGTTTGTTAGTACTTGTGGTGTTTTAGTAGTTAAGTCTCTGTTGAGTCTCTCTGTGAATCCATTCAATAATGAGTTACCACCAACAACCACCACACTACCATACAGCGCCTGGAGAGAGAGGGGGGGTAATGTATATACATGTACATGTACTTAACTGGTTTGATCTCTGAGTCACAAACTGAGGCTGAATGAAGAGCGACATTAGGAATAGACAATAGGTTACCTCCACTGATACCCTATTAATAACTAACAATAACTATTAATAACTATTAATAACTACCTTGACATGCCCAGTTGATGAATCAAATAGTCCTTCAGTTAATTTGAATTTTTCAACAGTGAGGTTGATGTTATAGCCATTGGGGAACTCATACAGTGTAGTCGGAATGCTGGTGCTGGTTTCAATCCTATTATTATTAGTATAGGTTATATACCCACTGGGGTAGAGGTTGTTTCTTTGGGATAACCAGCTTCTATCATGACATTTGAAAACAACAACTACCAGCTGCTGATAAAACTACAACATATCTAACAGGCTAGGCAAGTAAAGAATCAATCATGCTTGACAAATGGACTAAAAGAGTTCCATTTAATTTAATGAGCTGGGTTCAAGCTAGGTTAATAATATGAGAGATATTAACTTACTCATCTCTAAGTGATGATGTAGAGACTTGACATATAGAGGCTTGAAAATCAGAAATAACTTTCTAAAAGTAAAAGGACATTCCAAAAATAGAATTCTTTTTCCTTTTGTCATACCTTGACCATGTACTCATGAAATGAAGTGGTTACTTCCGGAACTTTCTTCTTAACGTAATTAGCAGGTGCTCTTTCCTTCACTGGCTCCTTAGAAGCCACCAGGTAATGAGGGACCACTTCTATCTTCTGTTCATCAAGGAACCCACTAATTAACTATCAACTAGTTATTAATAATAGTTAATTAACTAACCGACACTGTGCAGTTATAAAGTCACCAGCAAGAGGAGTCCTTGTTGTAGCTATAGAGAAAGAGAAAAGGTTGAATTTGAATTTATTATTAATTAATTACCTGAGGATAAGGCGTACCCATCATGTACGGGTACAGCTGAGGTTTGATTGGCTCCAGAATCAATAACTAATGCTGTTGAACGACCATTAGCAAACCTAATAGAGTTACCAATAACAATAATAATAACAACACATGTAACTTACGCTGATAATACAGCTGTCTTTGATAAGAAAAAGGCGGGAACTTTATACGTTTCAAACATCAGCTCAGTTAACTTTTCTCTGTCACTTTTCGTATTCCACTAGAGAGAGAGAGAGGGGGGGAGGGAGAGAGAGAGAGAGAGAGAGAGAGAGAAAGAGAGAGAGAGAGAGAGGGGGGAGGGAGGAGGAGAGGTAATAGGTAAGTCTAGTCATGTGACACAGTAACCCACGGTTGGTTCTGTCATCAGTACTGGATGAAGATCAGAGTCAGTCTTAATGTGTTTCGTATACAAATGATTAATCAACTGTTGATATAACTCCCAATCTTTAACTAAATGAAAAGATAGAGATTAATACATTCAGTGCAGTGGTTCCGTTACTGATCCCGTCTTTCAATGGCGTCTTCATTTCAACTCCTTCCCTTGGTCGTCCAATGACTGTAGTGTCAATATAATATTTATTGGAAGGAGCCGGTTTTATTGGAGCCTCAGAGTCCTCAGTGTCCATGGGCGTGTCTTCTCCTGGCCCCACCCCTATCACTGTTGGTATGTCCGCCTGTAAAAATATCAATAATTATTATTAACAATTAATTATCAGTAAAAAATTAAAATTGCAATACAAATATTTATGCATTAAATTAATACAATAATTAACAATAAATCCTAACCTTAGGGCAGTCTTCCCCAGCATATCCTACCCTGGAAGTACAGCTCCCAATGTCAAAGACAAGAGCCCCGACCTCATCTAGAAACAAGAGAAATAAAAGGATATAATATCTAAAAATATACCTCCACCATAAACACCACCACTCATTACGCTCTCTTTGGGTTTCTACGAGTTTCTAAAGGTTTTTCGCTGCGCCTAATTCTTTCTAAGCTCCTCCCCTAATTTTTACTTTTGGATACTCCCGGATTCTTTCTTCCACCCACGTGGCAGACAAGATATTTGGCGCCTTGGCGGGAGATTTGAGTCTTCAAAGGGACTCCTCCTCCTTCTTCCATCTTTTATTTCTCTCCAGGTATGACCTTTTGCTTTTCTAACTTCTTTCTTTTAGAGAAATTTAAAAGTCGCATTGTCTAAACTGTAAGTTTGCCTCACTTATTCACTTTGTTTCATTGTAGGAGAACTTGATCTCAAGTTTTAACAGTAAGCCTTTTGATATTTTTATAATTTCTTTTTTTATAGGAAAAAAGGATTTTTAAAAGCCTCAGTATCCACCACTGTAAGTTGTAGCTTCACTTGTTCTCTTCATATTCCATTAGGAAGGAACTAAACCTCACATACTGGCATTTTGTGGGAGGAGCATAATTATATTGCGTATGTATAGATATTAGCTATTCGTGTAATTAATTCTATTTTGTAGGATAAAAATGGCTTTGTTTGTTGCTATTTTATTGGTACTTGCTCGTAACTTTGTCTTTCACAAATTACTGACATTTTATCCAGTCTATAGGTTGTCTTCATGTATAAAGCAGTAAAGGTACATATATGTGTTTATGCTTAACAATCTCTTCTTATTGGTTAACAGTAATTCCTTCAATATACCAAGTCTTCCTTCATCATCATCATCATCATCATCATCAGTGTGTACATGGTATTACTGTATCATTACTGCATGTGATTCCCTTGCATGTCTAATTTAAAGTGCTAAGAGTATTAATTAAAAGGGAGGGCTCGTTTCACCACTACTCACTCCATTACTGCCATTAAGCACTCCTCCCTATTGATATTCATTAATTCTATTACATTTACTAGTTCCTCTTTTTGTATTCCTCTAGGACTCTCTCTGGAGGGGACTGGGCCGATCAGGATGAAGACACCGTGAGTTGAGTGTGAGGAGAGGAGAAGGGAGCAATATTACTAATCCACCATGTCCCCTCCTCCCCCCCACCCTCTAGTAGGTCCCGCTGGATCTGGACTGGATCTGGACGGAATCTCAGCGGAATGGAGCCCCCCTACAGGTGATATTTACTTTATTCACATGTTCCCCCCTCTCTCCCCCCCCCTCCCCCACTAGTTAGGCCGCTCCTGCTCTGGACCAGCTGCTCCTGGATGGTAAGTAATTGCATGATGGCTCACTGGTTTGTATGGCAGTAATGGAGTGAGTAGTGGTGAAACGAGCCCTCCTTTAGTTGTAGTATAGTTGTATTTTTGTATTTAAATAATAATAATAATAATAAGTAATAATAATAAGGTAGCAAGAGTGAGTGGGCGTAGAATAAGCCCTGGTGGGCGGGGTTAATAACCACGCCTACCCATGAGCCCCGCCTTACCATGCTTTGCACATAATTGCTGACTCAGTCGTCACTCGTGAGAGATCGTGATGGAGGGAAAGGAGAAGCTTAACGTTCCTCATTTTCTACCGATGATATGCTGTAACTGTGGCTACCCTGTAACTGATCCCGCTAGACAGACCACCTGTGGCTGTAGGATGTGTCCAGAGTGTTTCAGCTCACTCCTCGAGAGGACGGACACTGAGCTTTATTACTGCAAGAGATGCGACCAATACTCGCACATCAATGATCTGTTTAAGGACAGGGCTGTAAACAATGAGCTGGAAAGGACCTCGTTCCCTTGCTTCAACCACTCGTGCCCGTGGTTCGGCTCCAATGTTGAATACAAAGTAAATGAGTGTCGAGTAGTTACCAGTAATTGAAATTCTGCATAATTTGCAATTTTACGGCTTCTTGAGCACTATGGAGTGGTTATTCATGATGATACGTTTTCTTAATCTTTGATTTCCTTTTAATTCAGTTTTGTGTTTACTTTTAGGATCACATTTCAACCTGTAGTTATGCCATTATCACTTGCCCTCACATTGGCTGTGGCCAAAAGTTACTTAGAGACGAAATGTCTGGCCACATAGAGACGTGTATACATGCTCCTACTGTCTGTCGATTCTGCAAAGTGTCACTACCATTATCTAAATTAGAAGTTAGTGATAATGACAGTTTATTATGTAACAGTGTTTTGGTGCACTGCATAATTTCCTTTCTTATAATCACTTTCATCTTTAATGAATTATTTTATTCTCTATGCCTAGGATCATTTTGCTACTGATTGTCCTGAATACATTATTCCCTGCTCTTTAGGCTGTGGTACTAAAGTACCAAGAAGAATTGTAAGAAAGAATCTATTATTAATGTCAATTATAATAATATCTGATATTATAGTTAGGAGAGCATCTGTCAGACTCCTGTTTATTGCAAGAGAGGGAGTGCCGCTTTACCAAATATGGTTGCCATCGTAAGGTTAGTCTTCATAGTTCTATTGTGTAACTGTACAGGTATAATACTGACAACTCCCTAATGTACATTATACTTGCTAATAATGTATCAGTTTGTTAATGAGCCTGTAATGCATGGATTGCCTCTTATGTCGTCAGATTCCCATTACATAGTTCTCTTATAATGAATTAATCCATTATCTCCTCAACTATCTCTTTCTAATGTCGTCCTTTCCTATTTGCTCAGGATACTCTTGAGCTCTTGATAAAGCATTACAAGGATGATGCTGGGTATCATGTTGGACTATTAGAGAAGTCTTTTTCCAGTTTGAAGCATCAGGACGCTTTAAAAGAAGATATATTGGATGAAGCAGAGGACAGGGTCTTGAAGCTGCAGGATGCGCTGAAGGAAGAGATACTAGATGAAGCACAGGATAGAATTTTGAAATTGATCAGAGAAGGGTTTGCTAGTCATGTCCATAAGTTTGAAAAAAGCCTGGAGACATTTTGTGATGGGCTTTTAAAAGCTGAAATGAAACTGAGCGAATTGCAAGACAGCTACTCAGAGCTGTCTTTTATATTTCAGGCACATCAAGCTACGAGTTTCAATGGTCAGTTTGTCTGGAAGATCCCTGAAGTTGCTAGAAGAAGACAAGATTCAAGGACTGGTAAAACTGGATCTCTCTACAGTGCGCCATTTCATACCAGCAGGTTTGGATACAAGCTCTGCTTAAGGCTGTATCTTAATGGAGACGGATCCGGCAAGAATACTCACATCTCATTCTTCCTGACTGTAATGAGAGGAGAATATGATGCACTGTTGCCATGGCCATTCTCACAAATGGTTACTCTAATGCTTCTTGATCAGTCTGGCTCTAGCAACCATATTGTACAGTGCTTTAAACCAGATCCATCTTCATCTTCTTTCTGGAAACCAAAATCCGATGTGAATGTTGCTTCCGGCTGCCCCAGATTTGCACCAACGGGTGTCTTTGATGACATCCGTTACCTTAAAGATGATGCCATGTTCTTCAAGGTCATCATCGACGTTGCTACTGTGGCTCAACCATGAGTCCATCATTGAAAGGAACCTTGTTGTATATAATCATTGACTGTTGTATATAATCAATAACTATGTATATAATCTAACAATAGTTACATGTAATAGGTATTTCATTTATTTCAATTATTTGGCTGTACAATGTACAATGTTGATTTATTTGATTAATTTTGTTGAATCATTGTTGTTAATAATAATCATGTCTACATATGCAGCTGATTATGCATTTGCAGTACTAGGTGTTGAAGTGCTAAAATGCTGACTCAACATATGCTGCGTCAGGGTGCTGACACCTGCTGTGCTTGTTGCAATAACTATTTACTAAAAGTCCAACAGAATCAACACCTTGACCTCTATAGTGCAAATAATTAATTAGTTTTTATGATATACGGAAATTAAAAATTTTCCGTATACTCGTATCATTAATTCATTATTAAAGTGGCTCCGCCCACTACATGAAAATGGCCGGAGGAAGAATAAAGCAAAACTTTGGTAGAGGAGGAGGAGGACTTAGTAAGAGAAACAGTCACAACCAGTTCTTAATATAGTTTGTAGATGATAGTAATTTCTCTGAAGAAATGATGGAGAGTGAGAATGACAGGTTAGTGGATGGACTGGCATCTAAAGTCAAGACACTTAGACACGTGAGTCTTAAATTTATTGTAATTTTGTGTTTTGGGGACAAAAATTGCTCCAAAATCACTCTAATTTTAATTACATTATGCTATGTAGAAATTTTTAACTCTTCCAACTGAAGTTTTTGAGTTATGGCCATTTTAAAAATTGGCCAATTTCTGAAAAATTCGCTGTGCCCACGGTTTTTTTCCAAAAAATGGTTCCAAAATCACCCGGAAGTTTTATTACATTTTCTGATACATATTGATGTCCTTATGCTATTTAGAAAGTTTGAGCTGATTCCGACTTCAATTTATCAAGTTACGGCCATTTTAAGAAAACATCAAAAATCTGAAAAATACCCAAGGCTATAGTCCATGGTTTTTTCCAAAAAATGGCTCCGAAATCACCCCAAATTTTTATTAGATTTTCTGATACATATTGATGTACTTATGCTGTGTAGAAAGTTTGAGCTGATTTCGAGCTCAAATTTTTGAGTTACGACCATTTTAAATGAGCAAATTTTTAGAATAGCCCATTGTTACATTGTTATTATTATTATTAATGTATAGGTTATTAATTTATTATTATTATTATTATTATTATTTATTTATTTATTTATAGGTTACTTTAGATTTAAAACAGGAAGTTAGCAGTCAAGTAAAGATGATGGATGATTCAGTAAATATTAATTGATGTAATGCCGTGACTCCTCCCCCTCTCATGTAGTCCAATATATTTGATACAGCCTCCTCGTTATTAAGTGGTAGTTTCAACAGGGTTAAATTAATGAGATCAACAAGGACTGGAAACTGTCGGCTAATGATTTATTTTGTTTTATTTCTTCTCCTCCTCTTCTTTCTGTTTTATATACTACTGGACAGAGTCATGTCAAGATAAAGAATATGGTATGATGTAACTGATATAATTATTATCATCTTCTCTCTCTCTCTCTCTCTATTCTTTATTCATTTTATTTCATTTTAGGCGAGTTTTTGAGTTAATGGATTTTTCATTTTTAAACCAATCAAGAAGATGGTATCACAGAGAGAGAGGGGCTTGGCTAAATTCATCTTCCATTTCTCTTGTTGTCTATAAGAATTAATTTTATTCATTATGTGGTTGCCATTGGATACTAAACAAATATTGCATTGGGAGGGTGTGGCTGTGTCTGCAGCAATTCGCAATTGCAAGCAGCTCTGTATGTGACTGTAATCCTTCTCAGTCTCCTCGTACTAACTGTTCACTGTTCTTCTCTTTGAGTGCAGCTCAAGCAAAGGCTGCTACTCTTCTCAAATATGGCGGGTGTTACTTTAAGCCTATTGCTGCTCCTCCTCCTGTCCACCGTGTCTTGTATTGATGGACAAGGAATCAACTTTGACTTTGCGTTAGGTGCTCAGCTAACTGAAATGAAAGAGGAAGCAGCGCCAGGGACTGTCTTTGTAAACTTGGATGTGTCCTATTTCATACCAGGCAGTGTTTTGGAGCGGAATGAAGGCACAGGTAACCAAATGACACCCTGCAATCTTCACTCATAAGGCATTATATATAGACTATAGATATAGACTAATTGTATTATATAAATGTCACTGCTTCTCCATTTGTATTTATTTATAATTTATATTTCAGGTCATTATAAGCTCCAGTCTGGTCCAGATTCCTCTTATTTCAGTGTCAATCCAAGTACTGGTCAACTGTCCAATGCAATACTCATTGATAGAGAAACTGACATTACAAAGATCAGATTTGATATTAACATCATTTTCATATCAAACCTCGCTCCTGACCTCAATGCTACTCAACCCATAACACTGATCCTCATTGATATTAACGATAATGCTCCTCATTTTAACCAGTCCATATATGAAGAGCTTATATCTGAAAACCTTTCACCAGGGTCCCAGTTCTTCCGTGCTTTTGCATCAGATCCTGACCAGGTGGAGTCCGTTCAAGAAATCGATGAAGACAGTGAGAGTTTTGGTGATATTACGTACACTATCAGTAATGGACGCGTTATCTATTCAATAATCAACGGAAACGAGTTGAGTCATTTCTCAATCAACCCTGATACTGGCTGGATATCAGTGTCAGCTAATCTTGATGTTGATTCTGTTGATTTTTATAATCTAACGTTACTAGCAACAGATGGAGGTGGGCTCAATGACACTGCTGTTCTACTGGTTACAATACTGGATTCAAATGATAATCCACCTGTCATTACTTATCCGGCAAACTTTAACGTCACTCTGTCCGAAGACACTCCCCCTGGTCTGATACTCATTGACTATATTAACGCTACTGATGATGATTATGGTCTTAACGCTGATATATATTATACGATATCTTCTGGTGATGTTACAAACAGTTTTACTGTTAATGCAACTACAGGTAGTCTGGTACTAACCAGTGAACTGGATAGAGAAGCTGGTAATCCACTAGCACTGACTATCTCAGCTATAGACCGTGGTTTACCACCATTATCTGATACTATAACAGTTACTGTTCATCTTTTAGACGTTAATGATAACCCTCCATTATTCTCTACCTCACTATATCAACTGGACATAAGTGAGAGTTCACCCACTGGTCAGTTAGTCGGCACTATTGCAGCTGTTGATCCTGATTCTGGTGAAAACGGTACAGTCTATTATAATATAATATCCAACACTAGTAGTTTTATACTGGATAATGCAACAGGAGCATTGATCACTGCTGTACCTCTTGATCGAGAGTCAATACCTCAATATAGTCTAACAGTGGAAGCACATGATTCACCTACTAATGATTCATACACTCTCTACTCAACGGTATCAGTATTGATCACTGTTACTGATGTCAATGATAATGCTCCAGTCTGGTCTTATGATACTAATATATCAGTTGGAATATTGGACACAGAGACTGTTGGCTATACACTCCTTACTGTTCTAGCTACAGACGCTGATGAAGGTTCTAATGGTTTTGTACAGTACGAGTTTTACGAATCAGATAATGATGATTTTGCTATTGATTCTGTGTCGGGTAATATCAGTGTTAATTCTGATATTGATTTATCTCGCAGAGGATTTTACGTTTATTCAATACGTGCTTATGATAATGGAGTGCCCTCGTTTGAGTCAATATTCCGATATCTACTGATCACAATTCACGAGCTTAATCCAAATGGTCCGGAATTTACCATACTTGATCAAAACATAACGTTAACTGAGACGACCCCGGTTGATACCAATGTACTTAATGTTACCGCTACTGATAGAGACAATGGTCTAATAGGTGAACTATGGTACCATATACCGGACGGTGGGAGTGAGTGGGAGTTTGGTCCTTCAGGATCCTTTGACGTGGAGCCAGACACTGGAAGAATATTTATTAATAGAACACTGGACTATGATTATAAGTAAGTTATGAGGCTCTTATTACATTTCCTGATGCATATACATGTACTTGTACTTATATTTCATGGAATGTCTGAGCTGATTCCGATCAAAATTGGATTTTTTACAAATTTCTTCAAAATCGGGCCAAAGTCCCCTGTACTATATGGCACAGGGACTTTGGTCAAATTTCACTAATAATTAAATAGAATACATTAATGACCCTTCCCTCTCTCTCTCTCTCCTCAGATATGATGACAATAGTATATTCTTTCAAGTTGAAGCTTATGATGGCGGTTTCCCTGTTCCTAGAACAGCTCGTACTAACGTCACTGTGTATCTTACTAATGAGAATGATGAAGCACCAATTATCATTGTGACCACACCCACTGACACGCCTACAATACCTGAAAACTCAGAGCCTTTCGTTCAGTTTGCAAATCTTTCCAGTTTGACCTTTGACCCTGACCCGGATCAAGGAGGTATCTTTAACTTTACATTAATTGAAGTTTACCATGACGACGATTATAATGATGATGATGACAATATAACTAGTTCGTTCTCACTCTCTCCTGATGGAGTACTAATAGCTAACAGGGTCTTTGATCGAGAGGCTCGGCCTGAAGGTTTCATACTCTCAATACTAACAACTGACTTTGGGGACCCTACCCAATCATTTATTAATAACCTTACTGTTGCTATTGGAGACAAGAATGACCAATCACCATTCTTTGAAGGGGAACCTCCCCTCGTAACAGCATATGAGTTGATACCGCCAGGAGAAGTGATTCTAACTAATCACACTGCAGTTGATAATGATATTGGAATCAACGCTGTACTAAGATATGGTATTTATAATGGCGATGATAGGAATGAGTTCACCATAGACCCTGTTACTGGTACCCTCAGTGTAGCTAAAGTATTGAACAGGACAATACAGGAAGAATATAATCTGACAATAATAGTTATGGATCAGGGGCAACCAGTATCACTGTATGGGTTTGGATCTGTCCTAGTCAGTGTCATTGATTCTAATGATAATGCACCTGTCTTTAATGAACCGTTGACCGCCTTTTTCCCTGAGAATTCACCAGTCGGATTAATATTTTATAGAGTCAATGCTACTGATTATGATGAAGGAACTAATTCATTTTTATCTTTTTATTTTGCTCCTAATAGCACAGACTCTTTCACTGATTTTGATAACGTCACTAATATAACAACAGTTCGTTTTGATCTCAACTCATCAACTGGTGATATATCAGTTCAGGATCATTTCGATCGTGAGATTGAATCTGAGTTTGAATTAACAATAATGGCAGTTGATGCTGGACTAGTTCCAGCTGGTCTTAGCTCCACTGCAGTAGTTACAGTACTGGTCCAGGATCTTAATGACAATACCCCGTACTTTATCAATAGCTCTTACTCGTTTGAAGTCCTTGAGAACTCTCCTATGGATACTGAACTGGGGCAGGTTTTTGCTAATGATGACGATGCCACAGAACCCAATAACCAGCTGAGGTACTCTCTTATTGGCTATAGGAGCTCAGAACTATCAGTTCATCCTGTGACGGGAGTAGTTACCGTTAATGACACCATAGACTGGGAGACAGGTCCTAACTATACAGTGTCTTTAATAGTAACTGATCAAGGTACCCCACCATTGCAATCAATAGTACCACTGACTGTATTCATTACTGATGTGAATGATAGAGAACCTGAATGGGTGGAGTCTTCTCTTAATATATCAGTACTTGAGAACTCTGCCCCAGGGTCGTCAGTGGGTTTTATAGAAGCTATAGATCCTGACAGTCCAGGGAATAACTCACTGGTCACTTATTCATTGCTCTTAGATTATACTGACCATCACTTCTTCCTCAACTCATCCACTGGACAGATAACAACACTAGCTACCTTTAATAGAGAAGAAAGGGATTTGTATGATCTTGTTGTTATGGCAACAGATTCAGGTGACCCTCAGCTCTCCTCTACTGCTACTGTGTTCATTGAAATCAGTGATAGCAATGATCATGATCCTGTGTTCAGTCAGAATCAGTATAATGCTGATATATCAGAATCAGTATTAATATCAACACCAGTGATACAAGTAATGGCCAGTGATGATGATATTGGAATTAATGCTGATTTAACTTACTCAATAATCAATTCCACTCAATTCTCAATTAATCCTAACACAGGTTGGATCAATACTAGTGTTATATTTGATTATGAATCAGTGAATCAGTATACATTTACTGTATCAGTGATTGATTCAGGATCACCACCTAGAGACGCTACCAGTAGAGTGACCATTAGTATTATTGATTATAATGATAACCAGCCAATGTTTACCCAGTCAGTCTATTCTCTCTCGTTATTTGAGAATATTCCGATCGGTTCAAATCTGTTACAAGTGGCTGCAACTGATGATGATTCTGGAGACAATGCAATGATTGAGTATTTGCTGATTGATGGCCCGTCTCACGTGTTTGGTATCAGCAATGAGACTGGGGTACTCTACACTCATGGGTTCGTTAATAGGGAGGAGTTAGGGGCGGAGTTTAATCTAACGATACTTGCTAATAATAGCCTATCACCAGTCTACAGTTCATCAACTAGTATCATTGATATATTTATTAATGATTTCAACGACCAGTCACCATTGTTCAACTCCACCATCGTCCGTTATATACCTGAGGACACACCCCCTGGGTCTATAGTATATACACTGGATCCATCAGACGGTGACGCTGGTGACAATGGTACCATTAGCTATTCACTGGTTGACGGTAATGCTGCATTCCAATTAAATGAATCTACGGGTGAAATTATTTTATCATCATACGTAGATTACGAGGGACCTTTAAGGTTTTATTACATGATAGTGAATGCCAGCGATAATGGAAACCCACCTTTATATAATTTCACAACATTGATACTGCAAATTACTGATGTTAATGACAATCCTCCATCATTCACTGCTGATAACTACATACTGTCTGTGTCCAATACTGCCCCCATTGATACTCTACTAATGACAGCAGCAGCAATAGATACTGATACTACTGACCCAGTGTATTATTATTTAATGGACAGTACTTTTAGCTCACTGTTCTCAGTATCTCGTACAACCGGTTCACTAAACCTGTTAGGATCATTAGTAGCACACTCAAATCAAGTACTCAATGTTACACTGGAGGCAACTGATGGTGTTTATAATTCAACAGCAGTTGTTAGTGTTCATGTTACCAGCCCAGGAAGTTCCCCAGTCTTCACTTCTACGTCATACTCTGTCAGTATAACAGAGACCCATGACAGTATTCTACCAGTCCTCGGTCTTTATGACAGGGCGGCTCCCAGTTCTCCTTCTAATGTCTTTAGCATTGTCTATGGTAACCATGGCAATGCATTCTCTATATCGTCAGCATCACTTTACGTTGATTCAAGTAAACTTGATTTTGAATCAATATCAAGTTATCAGATATCAATACAAGTGATTGAAAGTGGTTCTTATGCCTATTCTATTATTAACGTCAGTATCAGTGACACTAATGAGTTTCCTCCTGTGTTCTCTCTCTCTTCTTACTATGTTCCACTGTACGAGACTACAGCTGCTGGTCAGTCATTCTTCAAGCTACAGGCCTCAGATAGGGACAGATCCCCACCTGCTAATACCATCAGATACAGCATAACATCAGGTAATCTCAATAATATATTCACAATAAATCAATTCACTGGAGACCTGAGTTTAAACAGATTACTGGATTACAATGTTGATCCTCATGATTATACCATTAACATAACAGCTGCTAATAGTGACACTGTCCCTCCTCTTTCATCAAATGTGTCTCTATCTATTCAACTCTTCAATGGTAACAGACACACACCAGTATTCTCTCCTGTACTATACTCCACTTCTCTCACTGAAAGCTCACCCATTGGTCAGTACATTGATATAACAGTTAAAGCAACTGACGGTGACACTGGCTCTGATGGGGAGATAAGGTTTGGTCTGCTTGGTGATTATCGTAACTATGATTTTGAAATCAATTCAACGAGTGGTAATATATCAATATCAGGTGATGGTCTTGATTACGAGAGACAAGGAGCCTACCAGTTGAGAGCTATAGCTAGTGACGGAGGGATACCTCAGCTGTATTCAACAGCACTGATCGTGATTGTCATCATTGATGAGAATGATAACGAGCCAATATGGGACAAGGAGACTTACCTACTGTCCATCAGTGAAAATACAACAATTGGATCTGATTTACTGACAGTATTTGCTAGCGATGCTGATCCAGTGATTTTTAACGAGTTAACTAATTCATATGATAACACAAATGGTCTTATTACCTATTCTATACATTCAGGAGATCCTTTTGGCCAGTTCTCCATCACTCCTCATTCTGGTATCTTGAGGATAGTCTCTCCTCTTAATAGAGAGAACCTCACTAGTTATACTTTAACACTTAACGCTACTGATGGAGGTGGTCACTATGCCAATGCACTTTGTGTTGTCACGGTAACAGATGTTAACGATGTTATCCCTTACTTCCCTTCTTCTTTGCTAACAGCGTCAGTCCCTGAGAACACACCAAACGAGACCTTTATCATTAAACTACTAGCAAAAGACGAAGACATTACCAACGGCCCAGCCATCACTTACTCCATAACAGCTGGTAATGACTTGAACGTCTTTTATATCAACACATCATCTGGTGAGATATTCACTAACGCTGATATTGATAGAGAAGATATTGATTTATTCAATCTAACTGTATCAGCATCTGATAATTCTGTTAATCCCTTGATTGGATCAGCTACTTTACTGATACGAGTACTTGATATTAATGAAGCTCCACCCTATTTTGATCAGGATAACTACAGTCTGTCTGTATCAGAAGATCAAGCATTAGATCAAGTGTTAATCAATATCACTGCGACTGATCCTGATCTTGGTGAGAATTCAACTATCCAGTATTACATAGTATCAGGAAATGTCGACAATTCATTTCGCATTGATCCTAACACAGGCAGTTTAACACTGATTCGTGATATTGATTATGAATACATTAATTATTATAGTTTAGTAATTGGAGCCACTGACAGTGGTCACATCAGTATCAGACTGACCAATGAGACTACAGTATCTATCAGTGTCATTGATGTTAACGATAACCCTCCAATATTTGATCAGGATCAATATATCGCTAATATATCAGAGGCCGCTGATCTAGAAACTGAACTGATTGAAGTCGTTGCATTTGATTACGATTCCGGCTCTAACTCTGAACTGATCTACTCGTTTATTAACACAGTTGATGGTGATTCTGCTCTTGTATCAGATGGTGGTGTTTTCATGATTAATGATACTTCAGGATTGATATTATTAGCAATGACTCTTGATAGAGAGGCACAGTCCAACTACACCCTGACTTTAAGAGTTAGGGATGATGGGTCTCCTTCTCTCTCATCCACTTCTATACTAACTGTGATCATTAATGATTATAATGATAATCCTCCGATATTTAACGCTGATTTGTATCAAGGATCAGTGTCAGAGAATTCTCCTCTTAATACTCCAATATTAACTGTATCAGCTGTTGATTCTGATATTGATATTAATGCTGATATAAGTTATGATATTGAGACAATATTGATGAACGAGACTGATTGCATATCACACTGTCCTAATTCAACTCACCTCTGTTCAGTATCATATGTTAACACTAATCTTAACACTGATCAAGTTGATCTTAATGATACTTTTACCATTAATGCTGTAACTGGCGGTATATTCACAGCTGGTAGTTTGGATCGTGAATTCATTGATCAGTATGTACTACTGGTCTATGCGTATGATGGTGGCTCGCCAATACTCAGTTCCTCGTCCTGTGTCTTTATTACCATCACTGATACCAACGACCAGTCACCAGTGTTCAACCAGTCGTTGTACACTGGACAGTTAGTGGAGAATACGGCAACAGGTGCTGTCATATTAAGAGTAGAAGCAAGCGATGATGACATTGGTGCTAATAGTGAGATTTCATACTCTTTAGCAACTGGTTCTGATACTTTCACTGTTCATCCATTAACTGGTGTCATAATGAACCTCTCTCCTTTAGACAGAGAAGAAACAACTCATCACAACTTTACTGTGACTGCGACTGATAATGGAGTACCTCCTAATGTAGCCATGGCAACAGTTACCGTGGAGATAATCGATGTTAACGATTCTCCCCCTCAATTTGATTTCGTTAATTACACAGGATCAATATCAGAGAACGCTGATCCTAACACCGATATAATCAGACTCAGTGCTAGTGATCTTGATATCGGAATCAATGCTGATCTCCGCTATAATATAATATCAATAGATCCCCCTGGTGATAGCTTTACCATTAACTCCAGCACAGGTCTTATTACCAGTCTGGTACCACTGGACAGGGAGGCAATAGATCATTATACATTGTTAGTAATAGTAACTGATTCTGGGACACCATCTCTTAATGGCACCACTACTGTTGATGTGATCATTCTTGATCAAAATGATAATCCTCCGATATTTGATATTGATTCCAATTCTGATTCTTATAATGCAACTTTAACAGAGAATGTTGATTATGTTGATCATCATTTCATGACGGTAGATGCCACTGATGCTGATACTGGTAACAATGCTGTCATTCATTATAATATATCAAGCATCAATGCTACTTCAATTGGGGACTCAGTTCCAACAGAATATGTTGGAGATGCAGTATTTTACATCAACAGTACAACTGGTGAGATGTATGTTACTGGATCATTAGACTCTGAATCTACTGACAGTTTAATAATGACATTACTTGCTTATAATGATATAACTACTGGCCAGTTTCAATACTCAACCATATTACTGATCATAAGTGTTAATGATGTCAACGATAATCCTCCGATATTTGATCAGAATCAATACGTTACTGGGATATATGAGTCAGCTGTTATAGGCAGTGATGTGATCAGTGTTAATGCTGCTGATTCTGATATAACACAGATCAACTCTGATATCATGTATTCACTGATTTCTTCTGATTCCTATCCATTCAATATCAACAATGAATCAGGACTGATTACCACCAGTGGACCACTAGACTCCGAGACCATCGACCAATATACCCTCACAGTGGTTGCCATGGATACAGGGGAACCTCCCCTTTTCTCTACAGTGAATGTCAGTGTCCTAATATTGAACACTAATGATAACAGACCAATATTCACACAGTCTTCATATCATTTTAATATTCTTGAGAATCAGCCAAATGGTAGCACTATAGGTCATATCATAGCTACTGATGTTGATCTTGATAATATCACATATGAACTGGGACCTGATGAAGGAGGAGAGAGTGTAGATGAGATATTCAACATTAATGCAACCACTGGAGTACTTACCACACTGGTACCTTTGGATAGGGAGGAGTTTGAGGATTATTCATTCATTGTTAGAGCAATTGATGAGCCAGTGAACGGGTTGAGCAGTGAAGTTAATGTATCAGTGAGTGTTCTTGATTTGAATGATAATCCTCCGTTATTTGATCAGAATATATACACAGTGTCATGGAACGAAGACACTGATACTGATACTGAGCTGATTCAACTTAATGCCACTGATTCTGATATAGAATTGAATGGTGATTTCAACTTCTACATAATCCATTCAACTGCTAATGTTCCTTTAATTGAAATCAATGATATCTCAGGATCAGTGTCACTTGCTGATCAGTTTGATCGGGAATCAGTTGATAATATCAATGTCACAGTATCAGTGGTTGATAATGGCCTACCTCCTCTTTCATCTACAGCATTATTGATTATTAATATTTTAGACGTTAATGATAATGAACCATTGTTTACTCAGTCATTATACTCAGCAGTGATCAGTGAAGATATCACTGTGAATTCAACGGTATTGATACTATCAGCCACTGATGCTGATATCAGTGCAAACGGTCAATTCTCTTTCTCAATACTAAATGAATCTGATTTCACCGTTGATTCATCATCAGGAGTGATATCGGTTGCTAGGCAACTGGACTACGAGACAACACAGGACTACTCATTCTCAGTGTTAGTCAGTGACCATGGCAACCCGTCTCTCTCCTCTACTGCCCAGGTGGTGATCAATATCACTGATATTAACGACAATCCACCATATTTCGAACAAGATGTCTACTATATATCAGTTCCTGAATCCTCCATCCTCTACAGCAGTGTCTTCACTGCACCAGGACAAGATCCTGATAATGGTACCAATGGAGAGCTAAGATACACCATATTATCTGGCAATGAAGGATTCCATTTCAATCTTAATGAGGAGACAGGACTGCTAAGTACTACAGCACAGTATCTTGATAGAGAGATTACTGATCATTACGTGTTAAGTATCAGAGCCGTTGATCTGGGATCACCTCAATTCACTGCTAGTACGACACTTGATATCAGTATCAGTGATGTTAATGATCATTATCCTGAATTTTCAAGCCGATATTCATCAGTTTCAATATCAGAATCAACTCAAGAAAGTACTGTACTAACACAATTGATTGCTACTGATAATGATATTGGTACCAATGCATTACTAACCTATAAACAGATTGAGGATGATTCAGATGACAATAGCACTGATCTGTTGTTCTTGATTAACAGTACCAGTGGTGAAGTGATTCTTAATGGTATCATTAATACTGAAGTACAGCCAGTCCACAGTCTATCTGTACTAGTATCTGATAATGGAGACCCTCCTTTATCTGACAGTATGATTCTAACTGTTAACATACTGAATGACAATGAATACAATCCGTATTATATTCTTGATCAGTATTACATTAATATTAGTATGGAGACTGCAATAGGTACATCAATAGGCTACTTGATTGCTAGTGATGCTGACCACAACGATGAGATCTCATTGATTTATTCATTGATTAACACTGATACTGATACACTAGCTATTAACAGTAACACTGGTGAACTCTATGTAATTAAGTCACTAATAGTAGGGTCGTACTCTCTCAGTGTTAAAGCTACAGATCCTGCTGGTACCACTGCTATCATAATGGTACATGTTAATGTACATGATCGTGATAATACAGAATCTCTTTTTGAATCAGTTACCTACCATTTTACTGTATCTGAAGATTCCAATATCAACTCACTGATTGGATCAGTTAACACTGATTCCAATACTGATTCACTGTTGAGATTTATTTTACCAAACAGTACTAGATCAGCTGTGTTTGATGATACTTTTGAGTTAAAATCAAATGGTAGTTTAGTATTAATAGGTAATGTTGATTATGAGAGATTATCAAGATATGTGTTAAATATTGAATCAGAATCTGTGTCAACTGGCAATAAAGTTTATGTGATATTAACACTCAGTATCATTGATGTTAACGACAACCCTCCTTACTTCTCTTCTGATCAGTATCAACTATTAATCTCTGAATCTACTCCAATCGGAACTGATCTGATCACACTATCAACGTATGATCTTGATTCACCTGGTGTCAATACTCAAAGACTCATCACATTATCTCAAGACTCTGATCTCTTCTCATTTGATACACTAACCCAAACCTTAACCCTGGTTCGACCATTAGACAGAGAGAGAGAATCATCTCATTCACTGATAATTAATGTTAGTAATCCTAACGCTGATCAAGTACTGTACTCAATTGGACTGATCAGTATCACTGTACTTGATACCAATGACAATAATCCTTTATTCTCTCAGTTGTATTATTCAATAGAGATACCATCCAGCACTAGTATTGGATCAGAAATACTTCATATATCAGTCACAGATCAGGATATTGCTAACAACGGTGAACTAGTCTATTTTATAACACACCAGACAGTGCCTGGCCTATTTGTAATTAATATCAACAATGGAAGTATCTACACTAGTGCTGAACTGATATTAGGAGATGATGATGGAGAGATGGACTATGCTGTATCAGTACTAGTTACTGATCATGGCTATCCTACCCCGAGGAGTTCAACCAGTAACGTATTCATCAATATTTATAAAGATAATCTCAATAGTCCAGTTTTCGATCAACCGAATGGCTATACAGTAGAAATCAGTGAGACACTAGCTATAGGTAGTGATGTGTTAATGATATCAGCCACTGATCCTGATCAGAATCAAACTAATGTAGTTCGTTACTCCATTAACACTGATCAGAATGATTTTGACATCTCTCCTCTAACCGGTTTGATTACAGTAGCATCAGGACTTGATTTCAACACTCAATCATTTTATTCTTTGTCCATCTTAGCAACAGATCAGGGACGTCCACCAAAGATCTCAAGTGTGTTAGTCAATATCAGTATCATTGATAATAATAATCATAATCCTGAATTCAACCAGTCGTTATATACTGCTAGTATCACTGAAGGACTAGCGTTAGGATCAGCAGTGATTCAAATCAGTGCTTTTGATATTGATTCAGCAGGATTGAGATATCAGATCACAGTTAATAAATATGTTAATGATACTGCGCTATACAACATTAATGAGACCACTGGCCTGATCAGTACAGCTAGTGATATTGATTACGAGTTAACACCATTTACTGAGATATTAGTATCAGCGATTGATTCTGGCTATGATCTTGTGAGATCAAGGAGTGTTCCTGTTCAAATCAGTGTTAAGAATATCAATGATGAGTATCCAGTTTTTGATCAGTCAGAGTATTACGTTGACGTGATTAGACTCTTGACACGGAATCAGTTTGTGTTAGATATCAATGCGACTGATCCTGATATGATTCCAGACTCACTGTTGACTTATAATATCAGCTATCAGTCTGGTATTCAATTATATTCCATTGACAATGCTACAGGAGTTATATCAACTTTGATTGAAATTCCTGAGAATTCTCCTAATTCAAGCTACATTCTAATCACTGCTTCTGATGGTTCTCTTGTTTCCATGGCAACTGTACATATCAGTATTATTGATGAAGGAAATTATTGTGAACAAGGTAATAATTCAAAGAATCCTTTTGATAATACGTGTACATGTTCTTATGTTGTGTAGAAAGTTTGAGCTAATTCCGATCAAGGTTGGATTTTTTATGAATTTTTAAAGTTACTCTAAAATTGAACCAAAGTCCCTGTACTATAGTACAGGGATGTTGGTCAAATTTTGCCAAAAATTAAATTTTGAGAATATTTTATTTTTATAATTATTTTGATGCATATACATGTTCTTATGTTGTGTAGAAAGTTTGAGCTAATTCCGATTAAAATTAAATTTTTTACGAATTTTTAAAGTTACTTCAAAATTGAGCCAAAGTCCCTGTACTATAGTACAGGGTCACAAGCCAGATTTCACCAAAAATGAAATTTTGAGAATTCTCAATTTTTATCATTTTATCTGGTACATATACATGTTTTTATGTTGTGTAGAAAGTTTGAGCTGATTCTGATTAAAATTAAATTTTTTACGAATTTTTAAAGTTACTCCAAAATTGGGCCAAAGTCCCTGTACTATAGTACAGGGACTTCTGTCAAATTTTGCCAAAAATGAAAAGGAAAGGATTGTCCATTTTTATTGCAGTTCCTGATACATATAAACTATCCCAATTTATTTATTCCTTTATTTATTTTATTTATTTATTTATTTATTTATTTACAGATGGCTACTGCACCAGCGTTGTTCCCAGATCATTATCTTGTGAATATATTATTCCCAATAATCCAACCTGTGATGCCTACTGCACTGATGGAATGGTAAGTCTATTAATTATACATTGTTCTATTATTATTATTATTATTATTATTATTATTATTATTATTATTATTATTATTATTATTATTATTATTATTATTACTATTATTATTATTATTATTATTATTATTATTATTATTATTATTATTACTATATTTTAGACTCTTTCTCCAATGAATTGGTTATGTATGTCTCATTACTGCTTTAATAATGAACTGGTAAGACTTTTATTATTTTATTTATTTATTAGTTATATATTATTATTATCATGACAGGTTCCTTGCAATACAACGAGAGAGTGTCTCCATAGCAACCGCTCCTGTTCTGGCCAGTGTCCCATTGGTACTTCATTATGCCCTTCTACTGATACTTGTCATCCAGAGGCCCAATCTTTTCCTTGTGATACTAACGTCTGCCTGGCAGGTCAGACTTTAGTCCAGAGATCTAATGGAACACGTTATTGTACTTTATCAGCAACACTGCCACTACAAGACTGTTCCAATGTTGGTAATGTCTACTGTGAAGGCATCAGTACCTGTTCTAATGTCACTGATCCTCATCTTTGCAGTTTATGTCCTCCTGAGCTAACACCATGTCCTCCTAATAGTGCTATACAGTGTGTTCCTGATGCAAGGCAGTGCTGTACAGCTGGTATGTACTATTGTCCAGTATTGGACTCTTGTCTGTTGACTGGTGAACAGTGTAGACTAGCTAATGTACCACCAGCCATTGATGAAGGAATAGTGTATGTTGATACTATTGATGCTTATGGATCTGCTCTGGCTGGTTATAATGGACACATGATTGGTAGTGTATTATCTAATGATTCTGATCATGTTGCTACTGATTTTCAATCAGAAGAGATCAGTGTAATCATCACTGGATTGAGTTCTGATCCTATTAATGGAGGCCAGTCTACTGATGGAGTCTGGCAGTATTCTTTATGCAATGGCAGTTTAAATGAATGCTTATCTTGCTCTGCTAGTTCTTCATGGATTAACATCACTCTAGTATCAGAGTCCAATGCTTTATACCTACCCAATACAGCCTGCATTAGGTACTGGAGGTGGGCGGAGTCTCTTGAAGGTGCCGTGTGGCTTAAGGTTAAAATATGGGATGGAAATACCGACGGTTTCCATAGCAACTCAACCACAATCGTACAATCAGTAATCCCGTATTATGGACCAGTTTCAAATTATACATCAACCGGAGGCCTCAGTTTGAATGATACATATTTAGTATCATTACTATTACCAGTAGTACTGTCACCTTCTTTAACACTATCTTCATTGACATTACTAGAGGATACTCCATTGGCTGATAATGATGGACATACACTAAGTGATATTACTAGTATATTCATGAACTATCTTCCATTAATACCCACCACTTATATACAGGGATTATCAGGGATTAATGAAGCACTGTTACCAGTAGAAGCAGTCAGAAGGTATTATGATGCTGTTACTGTTGCTAATGACATTCGACAACAAAGACAGGCTGCATTAAATAATGGACAAGAAGTTGGACTAGCTGTTTCACTAAACACAACTGGCAATAATAATAATAACAACAACTGGCAGGTATCTTTAAATGGTGATCCACAGCTGTTTGTCTACATCACTGATATATTGACTAATCCTGATCAAATATTGATTCTTAACTCAACGTCACTGATACGATATCTACCATCAGATAATTTCAATGGATTGGTACAGCTCGGTATAAGTGCTTGGGATGGGGTCCTGTCATCTTTAAACACTAACACACCAACAGTACATAATATGACAGTGTTTGTCAGCTCATTTCAATCAGCTTTTGATCAGTATCATGTCAGTATGAATCAGTTACTGACATTAACTGTGGTTAATGTTCCTGATGATCCAATCATAACTAGATCAAGTTTCACACTCTTACCTATTCCGTATAATCTTGATTATGTTCATGATTCAATGATCACAATTCTCGTTGATCATAATATCAGTGTCATTCGTCCAATGGTTGATAATACTCAGAACATACTGAGTGTTGTGTTAGAAGAATCAGTTATTGTACGAAGAGTCTATTCTTCACCAGATCAGAACAGGTAATCATTGTAATTTATTAAATATCATCATCATCATTATTATTATTATTATTATTATTATTATTATTATTATTATTATTATTATTATTATTGTTGTTGTTGTTTTTTTCTCTCTTAGTTCTTATGTTAGTTTCAGCACTGTTATGAGTATAGATGAAGTGAGAAATAAAGTAACTTCAAACGATCAAATTAATAATATACTACCAGTGTCACAATTTGCAAATGGTAAGTTGTAATTATTTATTTATTTATTTATTTATTTATTCATTTATATTGTAGTGAGTCGATATGGTCCCGGTAGTGGTTGTCATGGTAACAGTGAGTCCGGCCCCCCTACAGTCCATTCAGTGGGTGTGGTATCAGTTCAGATATCAGGAGATCAAGATAAAGACAATGTACTCGGACTAGCTGTAATTGGAGTGAACAGCGGAAACGGGGTATGGCAGTATAAGAGAAGAAACTTAGGTGAGATTTAATTTCAAATAATGATAATTATATTTGACCTTTTAATTATACTAATTATTAAATTGATAATCTCTCTCTTTCTTTAGATGCTTGGATTAATTTTCCTTCCATCATAACTCCACAAAGAGGATTATTATTATTATCAACTGACAGTTTCAGATTCATTCCTAACCCACACTACTACTGGACTAATGGTGACGCACCTTCTCTCACTGTCAAATCATGGGATCACACGTTAGGATCAGTCGGTGATTCTGAGAATCAAAAAATCAATGTTAACACTGATCCTTATGTTAACACCTCTCGCTCACTCTCTAATCCGATTGGTCGCTTCAGCTCCTCTACATCAGTCCTAATAGCCAGTAGGGTCGGGTGTGATGGTGTGGTTAATTCAGGTAACCTTCATGATGCTTGTTGTCTTTGTGGTGGGGATGGTTCCAGCTGCAGTGGTTGTAATGGAGTCACTAACAGTTTATATGACAGCTGTAGCCTTTGTACTGCAGTCAATCATGACAGAGACTGCTCGGGGTGTGACGGGATACCATGGTCTATGACTACCCCAGGACAATGCAGTGAGTGTGTTTCTACTAATGGTGTCTCTTCTTCTCTGATCACTGATCCTTCATTCACTGATTGTTCTGGTGCTTGTTTTGGTGATGCTGCACTTGATGATTGTGGACAATGTACTAATGAAACTACTCAATACAACATTCACAAGTGAGTTTAGACATCAATGTGTATCAGAATGCGTAATAAAATTTGGAGTGATTTCAGAGCCATTTTTTGGGTAAAAACCATGGGTTATAGCCTTGAGTATTTTTCAGAATTTTGATGCCTTCTTAAAATGGCAGTAACTCAAAAAATTAAAGTCGAAATGAGCTCAAACTTTCTACATGACATAGTTTTATTTTTTTAGCTAACTATTATCTTCCTAAAATCCATTTTTATTGTAGCAATAATATTGCCCTTTATCTATTGTGGCACTTATTTATTTATTAATCTATCTATTACTGCAGAGATTGTAAAGGTGTTTGTCATGGTAATGCCAGCACTGATGATTGTGGTCACTGTTCAGATCCATTTTCATTCAATGATGATATAGACTGTACTGGTATTTGTGGTGGAGTATTCAGATCTGATTCATGTGGGGTCTGTCAACTACCTGATCCAGATACTGATCTGATTAGAGATCACGCTGATTGTAACAACGACTGTTGGGGATCAGCTTCTATTGATTCCTGTGGCATGTGTCATTCCGGTAACACAGGACGTCATCCTAATTCAACCATGGATGCATGTGGATTGTGTGATGGTGATAATTCAACATGTTACGGATGTGATGGTGTCCTTAACTCTGGTCACAGTATTGATTCATGTGGTGTCTGTGGAGGGAATGACTGCAGCTGCTTTCAATTAACGACTCTCAGTCCTACCAGAGGACCAAGATCAGGTGATACTCAACTAGTTATTAATGGAGCTGGTTTCTATAGAAACACTTCATTTTATAATACCAGCCTGCCTCATTGCGGTGGTGCTACTGATGTTACTTTAGTGTGTCAGTTTGCTAGTTCAGTCAGTAATGATATTCGTACCTCATCTTCAGCTTACATTGTCAATCAAAGCACAATAATATGTGTAGCTCCTTCTCTTACTAGCAGTAGGGACACTGAACTTTTTCATGTTTCCATCAAAATAGACAATGGTCCTTTCTCTAATCCTCTCCTCTATCTTTATGAGGATTATACAGTATCCATGGTAACCGACGTGTCACCTAGAAGAGCGCTAATTGGTACTGAAGTTTTGCTTAATTTCATTGGAGAGAATTTCCTCAATACATCGTCTCTTGTCTCTTGTCTAATCAGTGGGTTTGATACCTGCTCCAGTGACACTAAAGGGCTAATGGTTGTACCTGGTGTCTATAATAATGGCAGCAGTGTAACCTGCTCTCTCCCTCCCTCTCCTTCTCCCTGTCAGGTCAATATATCACTGTCTTTTGATGGGCAGTTGTCAGGAGCTGTAGCTACTATCAGTTTTAATTATTCTTACAGCCCACCTGTCGTTAATTCAATACATTTCACTGATGATTTAACATCATTGATCATATCATTAGATAGATCAAGTGATATCAAGCCGTCAATCAATTGTGATTCTATATTCTCTGATTCAACACTAACACTGATCGGTGATCATAGTCAATGTTATTGGTCTGATTCAAATCAGCGTATGATCACAGTTGATCTCTCATCTCAAGCAGCAATCAGTGTTGGATCACCAGTGATATTCAGAGAGGGAGGTATAGTCACTAGAGGTCAGTCTTATTCATACTCAGTTCCCAGTTCAGTAGTCTATACAGTATCCAGTGTAATCAATGCTGTAGGACCAGCCATTGGTTTAATAGGACCTGATGTATTATCAAACTGTGCATCTACAGCAGTATATACTGTTAGTAGTTATTATTATCATGGATATAAAGGAATGACTTTCAAATGGTCTTTATTTACTAATGATTCAACTGTGGCTGGCTTCCTTCAGTTGGCTAATATTCTCAATGCATTACCATACTCAACTACTCAAATCTCTCTACCTGTGAACTTGTTCCAACCTTCAGTTGACTATGTACTTCATTTAAATGTCACTAACTCCATTGGCCTATCTACTATTGTAACTAAAACTCTATCAAAATCATCTTCTACCTCATTAGAAGTAGCCATTACTAGTCCTCCTGAACTCTCCATTGATTATAATAAAGTTAGTATACATGAAGGTAGGCTAGTCAGTGATCCTTGCTCCATCTCTTCTACTTCATTCAACTATCAATGGAGGCTCTATATCATTACTGATACATTACAACACACGCTGCAGGAAGTATCATTAACTAATATCACTGTCTCCTCACCAATACTACACATACCACCACATACCCTCAACCCTGATCATCATTATCAACTACAGCTTACAGTCAGTACTACTACAGGGAATGCACTATCAACCAGTGACAGGATTAGTCTGTATGTTAAACCACTGGTATGTACTACCAGTATATATGGTGGTGATAGGAACATATCCAGCAATAGTGTCATCAAGCTAAATGGAACTGTACTAAACAGGATTAACAATTCTTCATTTATCTGGTCTTGTTCTGTACTAAACTCAGGCCTACCCTGTTATAACACCAGTCATTCATTACCAGTACTGATATCATTACCATCAACACTACAAGCAATGGTAGAGGCTAGTCACTTACAAGCTGGAGAGAGTTACAACTTTACACTGCTTGACAATAGAAGACACTGTTCCTCCAGCAGTGTTGTTATCAGTATACATCAGGCTGAGAGCTCTCTACTTCCTTTTGCTATTGTACAGATACTACCACTAGCACTGCCAGTAGATGTATCAAGGCAGTTCACTATAGAAGGATTAGTGTATAGTAATAGTGAGATTAGTGTTTACTGGGAGTGTGTTAGGGTTACTGATCATGGGTATATCGATATTAACAATAGTTCAATATCACCGATCAGTTATGATACGATCAATATCAACTCAGTGTCAATGCTGAGTTCATTTCAAGCTGGTATCATAAAAGATAAAACAAATCGTGTTAACCTGATATTACGATCACATTCCCTTGAACCAGGCCTCCAGTATACATTCAAACTAACAGCTGCCAACAATACACACACAGTTTCTACCAGTACTACTGTACTAATTGGATCCCCACCCATCATACACCAGGTAACAGTTAGTCCTTCAACTGGAGTGGAACTATTAACTCCTTTTACTGTAAGAGTCAATTGGACCAATGACAATATTAATGATCAGCCTTTATACTATCAATATGGGCTAATGAAAGATGGAGCTATATACTGGCTGACTGGTTTAACCTCTACTAATGAAAGGAGTTTCATACTACCCAGTGGTGTTAACAGGCTGTATGTAAGGGTATATGATAATAAAGGTGGAGAATATACAACTAGTCAGTTTAATGTATCAGTATCAGTATCATCTAGTGTGAATCATGGATCACTTTTAACTGATCTTCAATCAAGTCTCGCTGATACCAAAGATTGGTCTCAAGTGATGTCAAGGTTTGTGTCTATATTGCTCTCGATTGATGATACTAACACACTTGATCCTGATATATCAGTATCAATCTACTCAAGTATGATCAGTGATTATTCAGTATTAGATAGTCCACAGTATCGATCAATGATGATATCAACAATGAAATTAATAAACACGAAATTTCAATTGAGTTCATCTCAAAAGATGATTCTACTGAACACTCTTGACACTATATTGAATTCTGCTCTCAGAGATGTTGATTCAAACTTCATCCCAAATGATTCTGTATCAGAAGTTGATTCCAATGGCCTTCCACTGATACTGACCAGTGATCGTACCAACCTTCCTCCTATCACCAGTGGTGTCAGTACTGGTGATATTAATATCATCATTAATGAATTATTCTCTTATTCTGCCACACCTTCACTAGCTGGGAGGCTCAGATCCTTATTGCTGAAACTATCGTCAATCATTTGTCAAGGATCTCACTTAGGAGGGACTCCAGTTAACGTTACTTCACAATCACCAGCTGGTAGATACATCTTAGCTAAAACACTTCCATTTGGTGCTCGCTATATCTCTAACAATATCATATTTGATTTGAGTGATTCGTTGAAATCAAGTTACGATGATCAGTGTAGTGATACACAGAGTCATGCCTGTACTGATTTCTGTGTTCAGTTTGTATCAATGACCAGTGACTATTTCACTGATTCTGATTTCATTAGTTTAACGAGTGAGAGTAGAGATCGTATCATGTCATCAATCAAAGGAGTTGATCTTGATTCTGTTAAACTTTATTCTAACATCATCAACATGAACCTATTCACTGCTACTCAGTCTCCTCCCCTGTCTCTCTCTCCTCTTCCTTCATCATCAACTCCTCTACAGTTATACATATTAGCAAGACCTATTGATGATCCATCATCAGTACCAGTCTGTATGTATAGAGATACAGGAGACACTAATAATGATCTATGGACTGTTCAATCTCTATCTCCTCCTAATACAGTAATGCTTAACTCTTCACTGTATTATAAATGTGATTATACTCACTTCACTGAGTATGCCATTGGACTGTTACCTCCTCCAATTATAATGACATCATCTTCAATGATATTCTCACCATCTCCCAGTCCAATAATTAGCAGTCCCTTACCCTCCAGTGCAGTACCGACTCAAACTCCTTCAGTTACTGTACTATCAGCCTCTGACATACCAGCCATTGTATCCAGTGTAGTGGTTGTACTGTTATTTATAATTATTGGTAGCTTGTTGCTAATGGGGATCTTATTCCTCCTTTATAAGAAGAAGAAGAGTCGTAGGAAAGTTCTAGTGGCCCCAGCAGATGAAGAGAACCAGCCGCTACAAGGACTGGAGGAGGAGAAAAAGGAGAAGAAGACAGAGCCACAAGCACTCACTGGTGACCTAGAAATAAAGAAGAAGGAGAAAGGGATGACATTAGGAGTGATAGAATTGAAAGGAGATGAGAGGCAGCTGCTAGGAAGTGTCACTGTTCTACACACCATGAGACTAAGGGAGCTCAGGACTCTACTACTACAGACATTCCCCAACACTTTGAGGAAGAAATCATTTTATTTGTGCACAAAAGAGCTCAGTGATATTGACCCAGCATCAGAGCAACAGCAGTTTGTAAACATAGTCTACAATAACATCGTGTACATTAGAGAAGTGACTGAAGTTAGTGAACAGACCAAGAGACAGTTCTGTGTGTGTGGATCAGCTGCTCAATTTGAGTGTTCAGGTTGTGGACTAAGAGGCTACTGTAGTCAAGAGTGTCAGACTAAGGATTGGAATAAAGAAGGAGGACATCAGAAAGAGTGTCAGAGAGCAGCAGAGAAGATACAAAGAACAGACATACTAATAAGAAGACAGGCCAGTGTATTGCAAGGTATACCGGAGGAAAAGGATGGAGAAGTACCTCAGACATCACAAAGGAATTGGAAAGGGTTTCTAAGTGAATCAAGAAAGTTCTCAACAATGACGCTACCTGCTGTGTCGGCATTACCTCCTGTTAATATTGCAGGAGAAAAGAGAGAGAGTTATACTGAGCTGAGAAATCAAATTGATTCAACGTTAATGACACCAGTATCAACCCGCCCACCTCTACCCAAACTAACATCAACTGGTACTATATCAGTAGGTAGACTGGCTTCAGTCCAAACACCATCCCCTGGTTTAAGAGCATCACAATCACAACACATTCAAAGACAACAGCTAATGAAACAAGGGTCTTTCACTACTGGTAGTAGACACACCTCAATATCTCCACAGCAACCATTAGCACCACTGTCAATCCAATCACCGTTGACCAGTAGACCTTCTATTGGTTCCATTGGACTACCTCCAGTATCACCTACTGGCGGTCAGTTCCAATGGGGGACACTCCCTCCTCATCCTACTGCTGGTACCCCTACTGTTGATAATAACTCATTGTTTAGTAGACCAGTTCTTCCTTCAAGGACTCAGGACCTCCCTCCTTCTCGTCCTCCATTACGTAGAGACATATCAATCTCATCAGTTGGATCAGTTGATTTAAATACTTCGGTTAACATACCAACTAGTGGAAGAGGAGGGGTTGGTATAAGACAGCAGCTGCAACAGGAGAGGAGTACATTAAGAGAAGAGGAGGAGGAAGAGGAGAGTGACTCATCATCAGAGAGTGATGATGAAGAGAGAAGTGATGCTGGTAGTCGTCCTCCATCTTTAGCTGTTAGGAGGAGACACTCATCAAGACAAGAATCAAGAGATGACAAATAATATTAACTTGAAAAACACAATAATGACAATAATAATAATAATGACAACAGTAATAATAACTGAAACACAATACATATTATTCATAGATACATGTACATTAGTTTAAAATTAATTGTAAATACTATTTAACAATACAAAACTTTGTCAAAAAATCTGTAAAACTAAATTATGAAACTAGACTAAAGCACACAGACTAATGGACAATACAGTAAACTTTATGGTTAAAACTTTCTTAAATATTTTCTTTTAATTTCTTCTGCTAAATCATTTCTTTGAACTACACCTGATTCTAAAACCTCCACAATAGTAGCCCAAGTGTAAGGACGTGGAGTAGTATCTTTCCAGTGATTAAAAACAGCACGATAACATTCCATGAAATTAGAACTATGTTGAACTTTAATACCATCAAGCACATGCTGCTCAATCTCAAGCATTGTCCCAATATTCATACATTCCCTAGGAGCTTTAGCAGCAACTTCTTCCATCAGTTCACTAACTTTAGGAGCAACAACTGGAGGAGGCCTGGCTCCTATTTTAATAAATTAAAGAACTTGTTACACAAAATTGGCATACCATGATCATCTTGTCTTACTACAGGAAGCAGCAATGAAGTATCTGAACAAGCTATAGCAAGTATTGAACTAAGAGAGATTAAGAGACATAAAACTTACTAAATACAATTGACTGCTTAGTCTTCAGCCTCATCCATGCAAATAGCGATGAGGTCAATGATGGATCTCTTGTCCCAGTAATAGTAATGCTGTGAGTGAAACTATTGGAATAAGGTGGGGCTTCAACACGCAAAGACACTTTACTAAGACCACCATTAGAACAAACATCTGTTTTAGAAATCTTAATAGCAATTATAAATAAATTATTATTATTATGCTTATTTACCTTACAAGGTGTTTGAAACAGCAGGAGTGCCCATCCATTAATTATTGATGGTTTAATGTTAAAAACAATTTCTCCTTGATCATCAAATAAAAACACAATCTCAGAATCACCTTTAATACATGACCTTGCACTCATCTCAGATATTGCCTTCTACAAACACACAACAAAGCAGTAAGTACGTATATCACTATAAAAATATTTCATACTTTGATGTCATAGAAATGATTCATAGTAACCACAAAGTGTACATTCCATATTTTGGTGGCTGGAGTGTGTTCATAAAAGGTAAGTAGCTTATAGTGGTTTAATGGTTGTGTCTCCATACCTATCAAATAATGACAATACTAATGACAATAAATTGGTAATTAGTTGTACCTTTGTGTTGTAAATCTATTGTATCCTTTGTTTTAATGTTATAATCTGAGAGTGTACGATCATCTACCAATACTTTACCAGCAAATATGAGTCTCTGTTGATCAGGTGGGATTCCTTCTTTATCCTGTATCTTTGCTTTAACATTCTCAATAGTATCAGAAGGTTCAACTTCAAGAGTAATTGTTCTACCAGTCAGAGTTTTTACAAATATTTGCATGCCACCTCGAAGACGAAGTAATAAATGTAATGTACTTTTATCTTTAATACCATGATCAAAGAGTGTTTTAATCTTATTAGGTAGAAGTGTGTCTTCAATGTAATCATCTTCCAGTTGCCTCCCATCATATATTATCTTCTGTTGATTGCATGGTATGCCTCCCGTTTCTTCAATTTTTGTTTTTACATTACCAATTGTATTGCAGTAGATAACGTTAAGTTCAAATGTCTTACCAGTCAAAGTTTTAACGTATATAGTCATATTAGGATTAGGATTGGATCGAATGAAAAGGTCTAACACACTTTCCATTGGAATATCATAACTTGCTAAAGTCGAGGCATCATCCAGTAGTTGACCAGCATAGAACAAGGTTTGATCAGTAGGTGAGATTCTTTCCTTATCTTCAATCATCCTCTTTAAATCACTGATAGTGTCAGTAGGTAGGACTTCAATAACTATTATATTACCAGTAACAGATCTGATATAAATATTTTCACCACCTCTGTGATAATGGTTAAGATACAGAATAGATTTATTTTCAATGTTATAATCTGACAGTGTCAGAGAATTGTCTAATCGCTTACGATAACGAGTGCTTAGTTTCTGTTGATCAATTGGAATCCTTATCTCATCCTGTATCTGTGACATAACGTTCTCAATGGTATCAGTAAGATCAACTTTAAGAGTGATCGTAGGAGAGAATAAGATTTTTGTTTCAACAAATATTGTGTGGCCAGGACGTCGTGGTACAAGGTGCAGTGTATCTCCGTCTTTAATCTTGTAGTGTGAGAAAGTTCTTCCAAATGATAACTGTTTACCAGCAAATGTCAATCTTTGTTCATCGTAAGGAATATTGGTTTTAGATTTAATGTCTGCTTTAATATAGCCAATATTTCGATAAGAATTGATGATAACATCAGTAACTACATTACCATCAACTTCTTTGATATTAATAATCATATGATCTGGAAGCAATAGATCAAGTGTGCTTTCCCTTTGAATGCCATAATCTAAGAGTGTGTAATGGCCATTTTCCAATTGTTTACCAGCAAATATAAGTTTCTGTTGATCAGGTGGGATTCTTTCTTTATCCTGTATCTTTGCTTTAACATTCTCAATAGTATTAGAAGGTTCAACTTGCAGAAAAATTATTTTACCAGTCTCATTACCAATCCAAATTTTTACAAATATCAGCATGTCATGTCGAAAACAAAGTACTAAATGTAATGTACTTTCCTTTTGAATGTTATAATCTGAGAGTGTACGACCATCTTCCAATATTTTACCAGCAAATATGAGTCTCTGTTGATCAGGTGGGATTCCTTCTTTATCCTGTATCTTTGCTTTAACATTCTCAATAGTATCAGAAGGTTCAACTTCAAGAGTAATTGTTTTACCAGTCAGAGTTTTTACAAATATTTGCATGCCACCTCGACGACGAAGTACTAAATGCAACGTACTTTCTTTTTGAATGTTATAATCTGAGAGTGTACGACCATCTTCCAATTGTCTACCAGCAAATATGAGTCTCTGTTGATCAGGTGGGATTCCTTCTTTATCCTGTATCTTTGCTTTAATATTCTCCATAGTATCAGAAGGTTCAACTTCAAGAGTAATTGTTTTACCAGTCAGAGTTTTTACAAATATTTGCATGCCACCTCTAAGACGAAGTACTAAATGTAAAGTACTTTCATTTTGAATGTTATAATCTGAGAGTGTACGACCATTTTCCAATTGTTTACCAACAAATATCAGTCTCTGTTGATCAGGTGGGATTCCTTCTTTGTCCTGTATTTTCTCTTTCACACTTTCAACGGTATCACTAGCCTCAACTTCAAGAGATAGTGACTCGCCAACTAACGGTTTAATGGAAATCCTCATAATTGAAATGAAAGGGAGGTGACAGGGACTGCAGACTTAGCAGAGAAAAGGCAAGGGCCTTTATCTTTTCTTCCAAGTTTCCCAGTCTCGTGACTCTTGAGCCTGCTCCACCCCACGTCTTCCGGCGCAGGTATAAACCTGGATACAGACTGTTTCAGTGTTCCTTCAGACCTTATCTCTAGAGGCTAGAGATGCCTTCTTTCTCTCGCAAGAGAACCTATTCCGTCCATCATGATAAGTCCATGAGTGGTCTACCAGTCAGTCCCAGTATGATGTCAATCTCCTCGAGGAACAGAGCAGCAGCAATGGCCACTACTGCCAGTAGGTCTGGTCCCGGGGGTAGACGCCATAAGAAGACTCGTTTCAAGAAGCCTCCTGGGGCTACACCAGGTAAAGGAGGAAGACACAAAGAACAGCATCTCCTTACCTCTGAGCTACAGGAACTGATACCAGCTCAACCAGTCCCTAATGAAGCTGAGCTCAATCACCTCTTTGCAAAGATGGTGGTAAGATAAAGCAGAAATTATTACAATCTGCCATTTATAATCACCCTCTTTCTCCTTTCCCTTCCCCCCTCTCTCTCTCTCAGGATGAATTAGGTCTAAATAGAGAGATTATGTGGAAACTGCCTCCTGAGAAGAAGTGGCAATTGTATCTATCAAGAAATAAAGTAAGGAATGAC